>NW_028255464.1:0-232328 GCF_964263255.1 Lissotriton vulgaris | reverse complement strand
CGAAAATCAGCCGTTTTTGCTCGAACATTAAATGCCTCCAAATGGTATTTAATTAACTTCCCGAGCCCCAGGAAGCATGAAAATCACTTTAAACATGCTAATTTTAGCTCTAACACTGATGATCCACCTACAAATGTGAACTGACGTTCAAAAATAAAACATTTGAAAACGGACCATTTTCCACATTTCTGAAGCATGACGTAATGGGGGGGTGTTATCTCTTTTGTCGAAAATCAGCTGTTTTTGCTTGAACATTAAATGCCTCCAAATGGTATTTATTTCACTTCCCGAGCCCCTGGAAGCATGAAAATCACTTTAAACATGCTAATTTTAGCTCTAACACTGATGATCCACCTAAAAATGTGAACTGACGTTCAAAAATAAAACATTTGAAAATGGACCATTTTCCACATTTCTGAAGCATGACGTAATGGGGGGGTGTTATCTCTTTTTTCGAAAATCAGCCGTTTTTGCTCGAACATTAAATGCCTCCAAATGGTATTTATTTCACTTCCCGGGGTGAAGAAACCCTTTTTGAGAACTCAGAGTGAGTAAATTGGCCATTTTCATGCACTTTTAACCATTCCATAAATCTTGTGTTTAGGGCCCCTGGAAGCATGAAAATCACTTTAAACATGCTAATTTTAGCTCTAACACTGATGATCCACCTACAAATGTGAACTGACGTTCAAAAATAAAACATTTGAAAACGGACCATTTTCCACATTTCTGAAGCATGACGTAATGGGGGGTGTTATCTCTTTTGTCGAAAATCAGCCGTTTTTGCTCGAACATTAAATGCCTCCAAATGGTATTTGTTTCACTTCCCGAGCCCCTGGAAGCATGAAAATCACTTTAAACATGCTAATTTTAGCTCTAACACTGATGATCCACCTACAAATGTGAACTGACGTTCAAAAATAAAACATTTGAAAACGGACCATTTTCCACATTTCTGAAGCATGAAGTAATGGGGGGGTGTTATCTCTTTTGTCGAAAATCAGCCGTTTTTGCTCGAACATTAAATGCCTCCAAATGGTATTTAATTAACTTCCCGAGCCCCTGGAAACATGAAAATCACTTTAAACATGCTAATTTTAGCTCTAACACTGATGATCCACCTACAAATGTGAACTGACGTTCAAAAATAAAACATTTGAAAACGGACCATTTTCCACATTTCTGAAGCATGACGTAATGGGGGGGGTGTTATCTCTTTTGTCGAAAATCAGCCGTTTTTGCTCGAACATTAAATGCCTCCAAATGGTATTTAATTAACTTCCCGGGGTGAAGAAACCCTTTTTGAGAACTCAGAATGAGTAAATTGGCCATTTTCATGCACTTTTAACCATTCCATAAATCTTGTGTTTAGGGCCCCTGGAAGCATGAAAATCACTTTAAACATGCTAATTTTAGCTCTAACACTGATGATCCACCTACAAATGTGAGATGACGTTCAAAAATAAAACATTTGAAAACGGACCATTTTCCACATTTCTGAAGCATGACGTAATGGGGGGGGGGGGGGGGTGTTATCTCTTTTGTCGAAAATCAGCCGTTTTTGCTCGAACATTAAATGCCTCCAAATGGTATTTAATTAACTTCCCGGGGTGAAGAAACCCTTTTTGAGAACTCAGAGTGAGTAAATTGGCCATTTTCATGCACTTTTAACCATTCCATAAATCTTGTGTTTAGGGCCCCTGGAAGCATGAAAATCACTTTAAACATGCTAATTTTAGCTCTAACACTGATGATCCACCTACAAATGTGAACTGACGTTAAAAAATAAAACATTTGAAAACGGACCATTTTCAACATTTCTGAAGCATGACGTAATGGGGGGGGTGTTATCTCTTTTGCCGAAAATCAGCCGTTTTTGCTCGAACATTAAATGCCTCCAAATGGTATTTAATTAACTTCCCGAGCCCCTGGAAGCATGAAAATTTCTTTAAACATGCTAATTTTAGCTCTAACACTGATGATCCACCTACAAATGTGAACTGACGGTCAAAAATAAAACATTTGAAAACGGACCATTTTCCACATTTCTGAAGCATGACGTAATGGGGGGGTGTTATCTCTTTTGTCGAAAATCAGCCGTTTTTGCTCGAACATTAAATGCCTCCAAATGGTATTTATTTCACTTCCCGAGCCCCTGGAAGCATGAAAATCACTTTAAACATGCTAATTTTAGCTCTAACACTGATGATCCACCTACAAATGTGAACTGACGTTCAAAAATAAAACATTTGAAAACGGACCATTTTCCACATTTCTGAAGCATGACGTAATGCGGGGGTGTTATCTCTTTTGTCGAAAATCAGCCGTTTTTGCTCGAACATTAAATGCCTCCAAATGGTATTTAATTAACTTCCTGAGCCCCTGGAAGCATGAAAATCACTTTAAACATGCTAATTTTAGCTCTAACACTGATGATCCACCTACAAATGTGAACTGACGTTCAAAAATAAAACATTTGAAAACGGACCATTTTACACATTTCTGAAGCATGACGTAATGGGGGGGTGTTATCTCTTTTGTCGAAAACAGCCTTTTTTGCTCGAACATTAAATGCCTCCAAATGGTATTTAATTAACTTCCCGGGGTGAAGAAACCCTTTTTGAGAACTCAGAGTGAGTAAATTGGCCATTTTCATGCACTTTTAACCATTCCATAAATCTTGTGTTTAGGGCCCCTGGAAGCATGAAAATCACTTTAAACATGCTAATTTTAGCTCTAACACTGATGATCCACCTACAAATGTGAACTGACGTTCAAAAATAAAACATTTGAAAACGGACCATTTTCCACATTTCTGAAGCATGACGTAATGGGGGGGGGTGTTATCTCTTTTGTCGAAAATCAGCCGTTTTTGCTCGAACATTAAATGCCTCCAAATGGTATTTAATTAACTTCCCGGGTGAAGAAACCCTTTTTGAAAACCTAGAGTGAGTAAATTGGCCATTTTCATGCACTTTTAACCATTCCATAAATCTTGTGTTTAGGGCCCCTGGAAGCATGAAAATCACTTTAAACATGCTAATTTTAGCTCTAACACTGATGATTCACCTACAAATGTGAACTGACGTTCAAAAATAAAACATTTGAAAACGGACCATTTTCCACATTTCTGAAGCATGACGTAATGGGGGGGGGTGTTATCTCTTTTGTCGAAAATCAGCCGTTTTTGCTCGAACATTAAATGCCTCCAAATGGTATTTAATTAACTTCCCGGGGTGAAGAAACCCTTTTTGAGAACTCAGAGTGAGTAAATTGGCCATTTTCATGCACTTTTAACCATTCCATAAATCTTGTGTTTAGGGCCCCTGGAAGCATGAAAATCACTTTAAACATGCTAATTTTAGCTCTAACACTGATGATCCACCTACAAATGTGAACTGACGTTCAAAAATAAAACATTTGAAAACGGACCATTTTCCACATTTCTGAAGCATGACGTAATGGGGGGGTGTTATCTCTTTTGTCGAAAATCACCTGTTTTTGCTCGAACATTAAATGCCTCCAAATGGTATTTAATTAACTTCCCGGGGTGAAGAAACCCTTTTTGAGAACTCAGAGTGAGTATATTGGCCATTTTCATGCACTTTTAACCATTCCATAAATCTTGTGTTTAGGGCCCCTGGAAGCATGAAAATCACTTTAAAAATGCTAATTTTAGCTCTAACACTGATGATCCACCTACAAATGTGAACTGACGTTCAAAAATAAAACATTTGAAAACGGACTATTTTCCACATTTCTGAAGCATGACGTAATGGGGGGGTGTTATCTCTTTTGTCGAAAATCAGCCGTTTGTGCTCGAACATTAAATGCCTCCAAATGGTATTTATTTAACTTCCTGAGCCCCTGGAAGCATGAAAATCACTTTAAACATGCTAATTTTAGCTCTAACACTGATGAACCACCTACAAATGTGAACTGACGTTCAAAAATAAAACATTTGAAAACGGACCATTTTCCACATTTCTGAAGCATGACGTAATGGGGGGGTGTTATCTCTTTTGTCGAAAATCAGCTGTCATTGCTTGAACATTAAATGCCTCCAAATGGTATTTAATTAACTTCCCGGGGTGAAGAAACCCTTTTTGAGAACTCAGAGTGAGTAAATTGGCCATTTTCATGCACTTTTAACCATTCCATAAATCTTGTGTTTAGGGCCCCTGGAAGCATGAAAATCACTTTAAACATGCTAATTTTAGCTCTAACACTGATGATCCACCTACAAATGTGAACTGACGTTCAAAAATAAAACATTTGAAAACGGACCATTTTCCACATTTCTGAAGCATGACGTAATGGGGGGGTGTTATCTCTTTTGTCGAAAATCAGCCGTTTTTGCTCGAACATTAAATGCCTCCAAATGGTATTTAATTAACTTCCCGAGCCCCAGGAAGCATGAAAATCACTTTAAACATGCTAATTTTAGCTCTAACACTGATGATCCACCTACAAATGTGAACTGACGTTCAAAAATAAAACATTTGAAAACGGACCATTTTCCACATTTCTGAAGCATGACGTAATGGGGGGGTGTTATCTCTTTTGTCGAAAATCAGCTGTTTTTGCTTGAACATTAAATGCCTCCAAATGGTATTTATTTCACTTCCCGAGCCCCTGGAAGCATGAAAATCACTTTAAACATGCTAATTTTAGCTCTAACACTGATGATCCACCTAAAAATGTGAACTGACGTTCAAAAATAAAACATTTGAAAATGGACCATTTTCCACATTTCTGAAGCATGACGTAATGGGGGGGTGTTATCTCTTTTTTCGAAAATCAGCCGTTTTTGCTCGAACATTAAATGCCTCCAAATGGTATTTATTTCACTTCCCGGGGTGAAGAAACCCTTTTTGAGAACTCAGAGTGAGTAAATTGGCCATTTTCATGCACTTTTAACCATTCCATAAATCTTGTGTTTAGGGCCCCTGGAAGCATGAAAATCACTTTAAACATGCTAATTTTAGCTCTAACACTGATGATCCACCTACAAATGTGAACTGACGTTCAAAAATAAAACATTTGAAAACGGACCATTTTCCACATTTCTGAAGCATGACGTAATGGGGGGTGTTATCTCTTTTGTCGAAAATCAGCCGTTTTTGCTCGAACATTAAATGCCTCCAAATGGTATTTGTTTCACTTCCCGAGCCCCTGGAAGCATGAAAATCACTTTAAACATGCTAATTTTAGCTCTAACACTGATGATCCACCTACAAATGTGAACTGACGTTCAAAAATAAAACATTTGAAAACGGACCATTTTCCACATTTCTGAAGCATGAAGTAATGGGGGGGTGTTATCTCTTTTGTCGAAAATCAGCCGTTTTTGCTCGAACATTAAATGCCTCCAAATGGTATTTAATTAACTTCCCGGGGTGAAGAAACCCTTTTTGAGAACTCAGAATGAGTAAATTGGCCATTTTCATGCACTTTTAACCATTCCATAAATCTTGTGTTTAGGGCCCCTGGAAGCATGAAAATCACTTTAAACATGCTAATTTTAGCTCTAACACTGATGATCCACCTACAAATGTGAGATGACGTTCAAAAATAAAACATTTGAAAACGGACCATTTTCCACATTTCTGAAGCATGACGTAATGGGGGGGGGGGGGGTGTTATCTCTTTTGTCGAAAATCAGCCGTTTTTGCTCGAACATTAAATGCCTCCAAATGGTATTTATTTCACTTCCCGAGCCCCTTGAAGCATGAAAATCACTTTAAACATGCTAATTTTAGCTCTAACACTGATGATCCACCTACAAATGTGAAATGACGTTCAAAAATAAAACATTTGAAAACGGACCATTTTCCACATTTCTGAAGCATGACGTAATGGGGGGGGGTGTTATCTCTTTTGTCGAAAATCAGCCGTTTTTGCTCGAACATTAAATGCCTCCAAATGGTATTTAATTAACTTCCCGGGGTGAAGAAACCCTTTTTGAGAACTCAGAGTGAGTAAATTGGCCATTTTCATGCACTTTTAACCATTCCATAAATCTTGTGTTTAGGGCCCCTGGAAGCATGAAAATCACTTTAAACATGCTAATTTTAGCTCTAACACTGATGATCCACCTACAAATGTGAACTGACGTTCAAAAATTAAACATTTGAAAACGGACCATTTTCCACATTTCTGAAGCATGACGTAATGGGGGGGTGTTATCTCTTTTGTCGAAAATCAGCCGTTTTTGCTCGAACATTAAATGCCTCCAAATGGTATTTAATTAACTTGCCGAGCCCCAGGAAGCATGAAAATCACTTTAAACATGCTAATTTTAGCTCTAACACTGATGATCCACCTACAAATGTGAACTGACGTTCAAAAATAAAACATTTGAAAACGGACCATTTTCCACATTTCTGAAGCATGACGTAATGGGGGGGGTGTTATCTCTTTTGTCGAAAATCAGCCGTTTTTGCTCGAACATTAAATGCCTCCAAATGGTATTTAATTAACTTCCCGAGCCCCTGGAAGCATGAAAATCACTTTAAACATGCAAATTTTAGCTCTAACACTGATGATCCACCTACAAATGTGAACTGACGTTCAAAAATAAAACATTTGACAACGGACCATTTTCCACATTTCTGAAGCATGACGTAATGGGGGGGTGTTATCTCTTTTGTCGAAAATCAGCTGTCATTGCTTGAACATTAAATGCCTCCAAATGGTATTTAATTAACTTCCCGGGGTGAAGAAACCCTTTTTGAGAACTCAGAGTGAGTAAATTGGCCATATTCATGCACTTTTAACCATTCCATAAATCTTGTGTTTAGGGCCCCTGGTAGCATGAAAATCACTTTAAACATGCTAATTTTAGCTCTAACACTGATGATCCACCTACAAATGTGAACTGACGTTCAAAAATAAAACATTTGAAAACGGACCATTTTACACATTTCTGAAGCATGACGTAATGGGGGGGTGTTATCTCTTTTGTCGAAAACAGCCTTTTTTGCTCGAACATTAAATGCCTCCAAATGGTATTTAATTAACTTCCCGGGGTGAAGAAACCCTTTTTGAGAACTCAGAGTGAGTAAATTGGCCATTTTCATGCACTTTTAACCATTCCATAAATCTTGTGTTTAGGGCCCCTGGAAGCATGAAAATCACTTTAAACATGCTAATTTTAGCTCTAACACTGATGATCCACCTACAAATGTGAACTGACGTTCAAAAATAAAACATTTGAAAACGGACCATTTTCCACATTTCTGAAGCATGACGTAATGGGGGGGTGTTATCTCTTTTGTCGAAAATCAGCCGTTTTTGCTCGAACATTAAATGCCTCCAAATGGTATTTAATTAACTTCCCGGGGTGAAGAAACCCTTTTTGAGAACTCAGAGTGAGTAAATTGGCCATTTTCATGCACTTTTAACCATTCCATAAATCTTGTGTTTAGGGCCCCTGGAAGCATGAAAATCACTTTAAACATGCTAATTTTAGCTCTAACACTGATGATCCACCTACAAATGTGAACTGACGTTCAAAAATAAAACATTTGAAAACGGACCATTTTCCACATTTCTGAAGCATGACGTAATGGGGGGGGTGTTATCTCTTTTGTCGAAAATCAGCCGTTTTTGCTCGAACATTAAATGCCTCCAAATGGTATTTAATTAACTTCCCGGGTGAAGAAACCCTTTTTGAAAACCTAGAGTGAGTAAATTGGCCATTTTCATGCACTTTTAACCATTCCATAAATCTTGTGTTTAGGGCCCCTGGAAGCATGAAAATCACTTTAAACATGCTAATTTTAGCTCTAACACTGATGATTCACCTACAAATGTGAACTGACGTTCAAAAATAAAACATTTGAAAACGGACCATTTTCCACATTTCTGAAGCATGACGTAATGGGGGGGGGTGTTATCTCTTTTGTCGAAAATCAGCCGTTTTTGCTCGAACATTAAATGCCTCCAAATGGTATTTAATTAACTTCCCGGGGTGAAGAAACCCTTTTTGAGAACTCAGAGTGAGTAAATTGGCCATTTTCATGCACTTTTAACCATTCCATAAATCTTGTGTTTAGGGCCCCTGGAAGCATGAAAATCACTTTAAACATGCTAATTTTAGCTCTGACACTGATGATCCACCTACAAATGTGAACTGACGTTCAAAAATAAAACATTTGAAAACGGACCATTTTCCACATTTCTGAAGCATGACGTAATGGGGGGGTGTTATCTCTTTTGTCGAAAATCACCTGTTTTTGCTCGAACATTAAATGCCTCCAAATGGTATTTAATTAACTTCCCGGGGTGAAGAAACCCTTTTTGAGAACTCAGAGTGAGTATATTGGCCATTTTCATGCACTTTTAACCATTCCATAAATCTTGTGTTTAGGGCCCCTGGAAGCATGAAAATCACTTTAAAAATGCTAATTTTAGCTCTAACACTGATGATCCACCTACAAATGTGAACTGACGTTCAAAAATAAAACATTTGAAAACGGACTATTTTCCACATTTCTGAAGCATGACGTAATGGGGGGGTGTTATCTCTTTTGTCGAAAATCAGCCGTTTGTGCTCGAACATTAAATGCCTCCAAATGGTATTTATTTAACTTCCCGAGCCCCTGGAAGCATGAAAATCACTTTAAACATGCTAATTTTAGCTCTAACACTGATGAACCACCTACAAATGTGAACTGACGTTCAAAAATAAAACATTTGAAAACGGACCATTTTCCACATTTCTGAAGCATGACGTAATGGGGGGGTGTTATCTCTTTTGTCGAAAATCAGCTGTCATTGCTTGAACATTAAATGCCTCCAAATGGTATTTAATTAACTTCCCGGGGTGAAGAAACCCTTTTTGAGAACTCAGAGTGAGTAAATTGGCCATTTTCATGCACTTTTAACCATTCCATAAATCTTGTGTTTAGGGCCCCTGGAAGCATGAAAATCACTTTAAACATGCTAATTTTAGCTCTAACACTGATGATCCACCTACAAATGTGAACTGACGTTCAAAAATAAAACATTTGAAAACGGACCATTTTCCACATTTCTGAAGCATGACGTAATGGGGGGGTGTTATCTCTTTTGTCGAAAATCAGCCGTTTTTGCTCGAACATTAAATGCCTCCAAATGGTATTTAATTAACTTCCCGAGCCCCAGGAAGCATGAAAATCACTTTAAACATGCTAATTTTAGCTCTAACACTGATGATCCACCTACAAATGTGAACTGACGTTCAAAAATAAAACATTTGAAAACGGACCATTTTCCACATTTCTGAAGCATGACGTAATGGGGGGGTGTTAATCTCTTTTGTCGAAAATCAGCTGTTTTTGCTTGAACATTAAATGCCTCCAAATGGTATTTATTTCACTTCCCGAGCCCCTGGAAGCATGAAAATCACTTTAAACATGCTAATTTTAGCTCTAACACTGATGATCCACCTAAAAATGTGAACTGACGTTCAAAAATAAAACATTTGAAAATGGACCATTTTCCACATTTCTGAAGCATGACGTAATGGGGGGGTGTTATCTCTTTTTTCGAAAATCAGCCGTTTTTGCTCGAACATTAAATGCCTCCAAATGGTATTTATTTCACTTCCCGGGGTGAAGAAACCCTTTTTGAGAACTCAGAGTGAGTAAATTGGCCATTTTCATGCACTTTTAACCATTCCATAAATCTTGTGTTTAGGGCCCCTGGAAGCATGAAAATCACTTTAAACATGCTAATTTTAGCTCTAACACTGATGATCCACCTACAAATGTGAACTGACGTTCAAAAATAAAACATTTGAAAACGGACCATTTTCCACATTTCTGAAGCATGACGTAATGGGGGGTGTTATCTCTTTTGTCGAAAATCAGCCGTTTTTGCTCGAACATTAAATGCCTCCAAATGGTATTTGTTTCACTTCCCGAGCCCCTGGAAGCATGAAAATCACTTTAAACATGCTAATTTTAGCTCTAACACTGATGATCCACCTACAAATGTGAACTGACGTTCAAAAATAAAACATTTGAAAACGGACCATTTTCCACATTTCTGAAGCATGAAGTAATGGGGGGGTGTTATCTCTTTTGTCGAAAATCAGCCGTTTTTGCTCGAACATTAAATGCCTCCAAATGGTATTTAATTAACTTCCCGAGCCCCTGGAAACATGAAAATCACTTTAAACATGCTAATTTTAGCTCTAACACTGATGATCCACCTACAAATGTGAACTGACGTTCAAAAATAAAACATTTGAAAACGGACCATTTTCCACATTTCTGAAGCATGACGTAATGGGGGGGGTGTTATCTCTTTTGTCGAAAATCAGCCGTTTTTGCTCGAACATTAAATGCCTCCAAATGGTATTTAATTAACTTCCCGGGGTGAAGAAACCCTTTTTGAGAACTCAGAATGAGTAAATTGGCCATTTTCATGCACTTTTAACCATTCCATAAATCTTGTGTTTAGGGCCCCTGGAAGCATGAAAATAACTTTAAACATGCTAATTTTAGCTCTAACACTGATGATCCACCTACAAATGTGAGATGACGTTCAAAAATAAAACATTTGAAAACGGACCATTTTCCACATTTCTGAAGCATGACGTAATGGGGGGGGGGGGGGGGGTGTTATCTCTTTTGTCGAAAATCAGCCGTTTTTGCTCGAACATTAAATGCCTCCAAATGGTATTTAATTAACTTCCCGGGGTGAAGAAACCCTTTTTGAGAACTCAGAGTGAGTAAATTGGCCATTTTCATGCACTTTTAACCATTCCATAAATCTTGTGTTTAGGGCCCCTGGAAGCATGAAAATCACTTTAAACATGCTAATTTTAGCTCTAACACTGATGATCCACCTACAAATGTGAACTGACGTTAAAAAATAAAACATTTGAAAACGGACCATTTTCAACATTTCTGAAGCATGACGTAATGGGGGGGGTGTTATCTCTTTTGCCGAAAATCAGCCGTTTTTGCTCGAACATTAAATGCCTCCAAATGGTATTTAATTAACTTCCCGAGCCCCTGGAAGCATGAAAATTTCTTTAAACATGCTAATTTTAGCTCTAACACTGATGATCCACCTACAAATGTGAACTGACGGTCAAAAATAAAACATTTGAAAACGGACCATTTTCCACATTTCTGAAGCATGACGTAATGGGGGGGTGTTATCTCTTTTGTCGAAAATCAGCCGTTTTTGCTCGAACATTAAATGCCTCCAAATGGTATTTATTTCACTTCCCGAGCCCCTGGAAGCATGAAAATCACTTTAAACATGCTAATTTTAGCTCTAACACTGATGATCCACCTACAAATGTGAACTGACGTTCAAAAATAAAACATTTGAAAACGGACCATTTTCCACATTTCTGAAGCATGACGTAATGCGGGGGTGTTATCTCTTTTGTCGAAAATCAGCCGTTTTTGCTCGAACATTAAATGCCTCCAAATGGTATTTAATTAACTTCCTGAGCCCCTGGAAGCATGAAAATCACTTTAAACATGCTAATTTTAGCTCTAACACTGATGATCCACCTACAAATGTGAACTGACGTTCAAAAATAAAACATTTGAAAACGGACCATTTTACACATTTCTGAAGCATGACGTAATGGGGGGGTGTTATCTCTTTTGTCGAAAACAGCCTTTTTTGCTCGAACATTAAATGCCTCCAAATGGTATTTAATTAACTTCCCGGGGTGAAGAAACCCTTTTTGAGAACTCAGAGTGAGTAAATTGGCCATTTTCATGCACTTTTAACCATTCCATAAATCTTGTGTTTAGGGCCCCTGGAAGCATGAAAATCACTTTAAACATGCTAATTTTAGCTCTAACACTGATGATCCACCTACAAATGTGAACTGACGTTCAAAAATAAAACATTTGAAAACGGACCATTTTCCACATTTCTGAAGCATGACGTAATGGGGGGGTGTTATCTCTTTTGTCGAAAATCAGCCGTTTTTGCTCGAACATTAAATGCCTCCAAATGGTATTTAATTAACTTCCCGGGGTGAAGAAACCCTTTTTGAGAACTCAGAGTGAGTAAATTGGCCATTTTCATGCACTTTTAACCATTCCATAAATCTTGTGTTTAGGGCCCCTGGAAGCATGAAAATCACTTTAAACATGCTAATTTTAGCTCTAACACTGATGATCCACCTACAAATGTGAACTGACGTTCAAAAATAAAACATTTGAAAACGGACCATTTTCCACATTTCTGAAGCATGACGTAATGGGGGGGGGTGTTATCTCTTTTGTCGAAAATCAGCCGTTTTTGCTCGAACATTAAATGCCTCCAAATGGCATTTAATTAACTTCCCGGGTGAAGAAACCCTTTTTGAAAACCTAGAGTGAGTAAATTGGCCATTTTCATGCACTTTTAACCATTCCATAAATCTTGTGTTTAGGGCCCCTGGAAGCATGAAAATCACTTTAAACATGCTAATTTTAGCTCTAACACTGATGATTCACCTACAAATGTGAACTGACGTTCAAAAATAAAACATTTGAAAACGGACCATTTTCCACATTTCTGAAGCATGACGTAATGGGGGGGGGTGTTATCTCTTTTGTCGAAAATCAGCCGTTTTTGCTCGAACATTAAATGCCTCCAAATGGTATTTAATTAACTTCCCGGGGTGAAGAAACCCTTTTTGAGAACTCAGAGTGAGTAAATTGGCCATTTTCATGCACTTTTAACCATTCCATAAATCTTGTGTTTAGGGCCCCTGGAAGCATGAAAATCACTTTAAACATGCTAATTTTAGCTCTAACACTGATGATCCACCTACAAATGTGAACTGACGTTCAAAAATAAAACATTTGAAAACGGACCATTTTCCACATTTCTGAAGCATGACGTAATGGGGGGGTGTTATCTCTTTTGTCGAAAATCACCTGTTTTTGCTCGAACATTAAATGCCTCCAAATGGTATTTAATTAACTTCCCGGGGTGAAGAAACCCATTTTGAGAACTCAGAGTGAGTATATTGGCCATTTTCATGCACTTTTAACCATTCCATAAATCTTGTGTTTAGGGCCCCTGGAAGCATGAAAATCACTTTAAAAATGCTAATTTTAGCTCTAACACTGATGATCCACCTACAAATGTGAACTGACGTTCAAAAATAAAACATTTGAAAACGGACTATTTTCCACATTTCTGAAGCATGACGTAATGGGGGGGTTTTATCTCTTTTGTCGAAAATCAGCCGTTTGTGCTCGAACATTAAATGCCTCCAAATGGTATTTATTTAACTTCCTGAGCCCCTGGAAGCATGAAAATCACTTTAAACATGCTAATTTTAGCTCTAACACTGATGAACCACCTACAAATGTGAACTGACGTTCAAAAATAAAACATTTGAAAACGGACCATTTTCCACATTTCTGAAGCATGACGTAATGGGGGGGTGTTATCTCTTTTGTCGAAAATCAGCTGTCATTGCTTGAACATTAAATGCCTCCAAATGGTATTTAATTAACTTCCCGGGGTGAAGAAACCCTTTTTGAGAACTCAGAGTGAGTAAATTGGCCATTTTCATGCACTTTTAACCATTCCATAAATCTTGTGTTTAGGGCCCCTGGAAGCATGAAAATCACTTTAAACATGCTAATTTTAGCTCTAACACTGATGATCCACCTACAAATGTGAACTGACGTTCAAAAATAAAACATTTGAAAACGGACCATTTTCCACATTTCTGAAGCATGACGTAATGGGGGGGTGTTATCTCTTTTGTCGAAAATCAGCCGTTTTTGCTCGAACATTAAATGCCTCCAAATGGTATTTAATTAACTTCCCGAGCCCCAGGAAGCATGAAAATCACTTTAAACATGCTAATTTTAGCTCTAACACTGATGATCCACCTACAAATGTGAACTGACGTTCAAAAATAAAACATTTGAAAACGGACCATTTTCCACATTTCTGAAGCATGACGTAATGGGGGGGTGTTATCTCTTTTGTCGAAAATCAGCTGTTTTTGCTTGAACATTAAATGCCTCCAAATGGTATTTATTTCACTTCCCGAGCCCCTGGAAGCATGAAAATCACTTTAAACATGCTAATTTTAGCTCTAACACTGATGATCCACCTAAAAATGTGAACTGACGTTCAAAAATAAAACATTTGAAAATGGACCATTTTCCACATTTCTGAAGCATGACGTAATGGGGGGGTGTTATCTCTTTTTTCGAAAATCAGCCGTTTTTGCTCGAACATTAAATGCCTCCAAATGGTATTTATTTCACTTCCCGGGGTGAAGAAACCCTTTTTGAGAACTCAGAGTGAGTAAATTGGCCATTTTCATGCACTTTTAACCATTCCATAAATCTTGTGTTTAGGGCCCCTGGAAGCATGAAAATCACTTTAAACATGCTAATTTTAGCTCTAACACTGATGATCCACCTACAAATGTGAACTGACGTTCAAAAATAAAACATTTGAAAACGGACCATTTTCCACATTTCTGAAGCATGACGTAATGGGGGGTGTTATCTCTTTTGTCGAAAATCAGCCGTTTTTGCTCGAACATTAAATGCCTCCAAATGGTATTTGTTTCACTTCCCGAGCCCCTGGAAGCATGAAAATCACTTTAAACATGCTAATTTTAGCTCTAACACTGATGATCCACCTACAAATGTGAACTGACGTTCAAAAATAAAACATTTGAAAACGGACCATTTTCCACATTTCTGAAGCATGAAGTAATGGGGGGGTGTTATCTCTTTTGTCGAAAATCAGCCGTTTTTGCTCGAACATTAAATGCCTCCAAATGGTATTTAATTAACTTCCCGGGGTGAAGAAACCCTTTTTGAGAACTCAGAATGAGTAAATTGGCCATTTTCATGCACTTTTAACCATTCCATAAATCTTGTGTTTAGGGCCCCTGGAAGCATGAAAATCACTTTAAACATGCTAATTTTAGCTCTAACACTGATGATCCACCTACAAATGTGAACTGACGTTCAAAAATAACACATTTGAAAACGGACCATTTTCCACATTTCTGAAGCATGACGTAATGGGGGGGGGGGGGGTGTTATCTCTTTTGTCGAAAATCAGCCGTTTTTGCTCGAACATTAAATGCCTCCAAATGGTATTTATTTCACTTCCCGAGCCCCTTGAAGCATGAAAATCACTTTAAACATGCTAATTTTAGCTCTAACACTGATGATCCACCTACAAATGTGAAATGACTTTCAAAAATAAAACATTTGAAAACGGACCATTTTCCACATTTCTGAAGCATGACGTAATGGGGGGGGTGTTATCTCTTTTGTCGAAAATCAGCCGTTTTTGCTCGAACATTAAATGCCTCCAAATGGTATTTAATTAACTTCCCGGGGTGAAGAAACCCTTTTTGAGAACTCAGAGTGAGTAAATTGGCCATTTTCATGCACTTTTAACCATTCCATAAATCTTGTGTTTAGGGCCCCTGGAAGCATGAAAATCACTTTAAACATGCTAATTTTAGCTCTAACACTGATGATCCACCTACAAATGTGAACTGACGTTCAAAAATTAAACATTTGAAAACGGACCATTTTCCACATTTCTGAAGCATGACGTAATGGGGGGGTGTTATCTCTTTTGTCGAAAATCAGCCGTTTTTGCTCGAACATTAAATGCCTCCAAATGGTATTTAATTAACTTGCCGAGCCCCAGGAAGCATGAAAATCACTTTAAACATGCTAATTTTAGCTCTAACACTGATGATCCACCTACAAATGTGAACTGACGTTCAAAAATAAAACATTTGAAAACGGACCATTTTCCACATTTCTGAAGCATGACGTAATGGGGGGGTGTTATCTCTTTTGTCGAAAATCAGCCGTTTTTGCTCGAACATTAAATGCCTCCAAATGGTATTTAATTAACTTCCCGAGCCCCTGGAAGCATGAAAATCACTTTAAACATGCAAATTTTAGCTCTAACACTGATGATCCACCTACAAATGTGAACTGACGTTCAAAAATAAAACATTTGACAACGGACCATTTTCCACATTTCTGAAGCATGACGTAATGGGGGGTGTTATCTCTTTTGTCGAAAATCAGCCGTTTTTGCTCGAACATTAAATGCCTCCAAATGGTATTTATTTCACTTCCCGAGCCCCTGGAAGCATGAAAATCACTTTAAACATGCTAATTTTAGCTCTAACACTGATGATCCACCAACAAATGTGAACTGACGTTCAAAAATAAAACATTTGAAAACGGACCATTTTCCACATTTCTGAAGCATGACGTAATGGGGGGGTGTTATCTCTTTTGTGGAAAATCAGCCTTTTTTGCTCGAACATTAAATGCCTCCAAATGGTATTTAATTAACTTCCCGGGGTGAAGAAACCCTTTTTGAGAACTCAGAGTGAGTAAATTGGCCATTTTCATGCACTTTTAACCATTCCATAAATCTTGTGTTTTGGGCCCCTGGAAGCATGAAAATCACTTTAAACATGCTAATTTTAGCTCTAACACTGATGATCCACCTACAAATGTGAACTGACGTTCAAAAATAAAACATTTGAAAACGGACCATTTTCCACATTTCTGAAGCATGACGTAATGGGGGGGTGTTATCTCTTTTGTCGAAAATCAGCCGTTTTTGCTCGAACATTAAATGCCTCCAAATGGTATTTATTTCACTTCCCGAGCCCCTGGAAGCATGAAAATCACTTTAAACATGCTAATTTTAGCTCTAACACTGATGATCCACCTACAAATGTGAACTGACTTTCAAAAATAAAACATTTGAAAACGGACCATTTTCCACATTTCTGAAGCATGACGTAATGGGGGGGTGTTATCTCTTTTGTCGAAAATCAGCCGTTTTTGCTCGAACATTAAATGCCTCCAAATGGTATTTAATTAACTTCCCGGGGTGAAGAAACCCTTTTTGAGAACTCAGAGTGAGTAAATTGGCCATTTTCATGCACTTTTAACCATTCCATAAATCTTGTGTTTTGGGCCCCTGGAAGCATGAAAATCACTTTAAACATGCTAATTTTAGCTCTAACACTGATGATCCACCTACAAATGTGAACTGACGTTCAAAAATAAAACATTTGAAAACGGACCATTTTCCACATTTCTGAAGCATGACGTAATGGGGGGGTGTTATCTCTTTTGTCGAAAATCAGCCGTTTTTGCTCGAACATTAAATGCCTCCAAATGGTATTTATTTCACTTCCCGAGCCCCTGGAAGCATGAAAATCACTTTAAACATGCTAATTTTAGCTCTAACACTGATGATCCACCTACAAATGTGAACTGACGTTCAAAAATAAAACATTTGAAAACGGACCATTTTCCACATTTCTGAAGCATGACGTAATGGGGGGGTGTTATCTCTTTTGTGGAAAATCAGCCTTTTTTGCTCGAACATTAAATGCCTCCAAATGGTATTTATTTCACTTCCCGAGCCCCTGGAAGCATGAAAATCACTTTAAACATGCTAATTTTAGCTCTAACACTGATGATCCACCTACAAATGTGAACTGACGTTCAAAAATAAAACATTTGAAAACGGACCATTTTCCACATTTCTGAAGCATGACGTAATGGGGGGGTGTTATCTCTTTTGTCGAAAATCAGCCGTTTTTGCTCGAACATTAAATGCCTCCAAATGGTATTTATTTCACTTCCCGAGCCCCTGGAAGCATGAAAATCACTTTAAACATGCTAATTTTAGCTCTAACACTGATGATCCACCAACAAATGTGAACTGACGTTCAAAAATAAAACATTTGAAAACGGACCATTTTCCACATTTCTGAAGCATGACGTAATGGGGGGGTGTTATCTCTTTTGTGGAAAATCAGCCTTTTTTGCTCGAACATTAAATGCCTCCAAATGGTATTTAATTAACTTCCCGGGGTGAAGAAACCCTTTTTGAGAACTCAGAGTGAGTAAATTGGCCATTTTCATGCACTTTTAACCATTCCATAAATCTTGTGTTTTGGGCCCCTGGAAGCATGAAAATCACTTTAAACATGCTAATTTTAGCTCTAACACTGATGATCCACCTACAAATGTGAACTGACGTTCAAAAATAAAACATTTGAAAACGGACCATTTTCCACATTTCTGAAGCATGACGTAAGGGGGGGTGTTATCTCTTTTGTCGAAAATCAGCCGTTTTTGCTCGAACATTAAATGCCTCCAAATGGTATTTAATTAACTTCCCGGGGTGAAGAAACCCTTTTTGAGAACTCAGAGTGAGTAAATTGGCCATTTTCATGCACTTTTAACCATTCCATAAATCTTGTGTTTTGGGCCCCAAGAAGCATGAAAATCACTTTAAACATGCTAATTTTAGCTCTAACACTGATGATCCACCTACAAATGTGAACTGACGTTCAAAAATAAAACATTTGAAAACGGACCATTTTCCACATTTCTGAAGCATGACGTAATGGGGGGGTGTTATCTCTTTTGTGGAAAATCAGCCTTTTTTGCTCGAACATTAAATGCCTCCAAATGGTATTTATTTCACTTCCCGAGCCCCTGGAAGCATGAAAATCACTTTAAACATGCTAATTTTAGCTCTAACACTGATGATCCACCTACAAATGTGAACTGACGTTCAAAAATAAAACATTTGAAAACGGACCATTTTCCACATTTCTGAAGCATGACGTAATGGGGGGGTGTTATCTCTTTTGTCAAAAATCAGCCGTTTTTGCTCGAACATTAAATGCCTCCAAATGGTATTTATTTCACTTCCCGAGCCCCTGGAAGCATGAAAATCACTTTAAACATGCTAATTTTAGCTCTAACACTGATGATCCACCTACAAATGTGAACTGACGTTCAAAAATAAAACATTTGAAAACGGACCATTTTCCACATTTCTGAAGCATGACGTAATGGGGGGGTGTTATCTCTTTTGTCGAAAATCAGCCGTTTTTGCTCTAACATTAAATGCCTCCAAATGGTATTTAATTAACTTCCCGGGGTGAAGAAACCCTTTTTGAGAACTCAGAGTGGGTAAATTGGCCATTTTCATGCACTTTTAACCATTCCATAAATCTTGTGTTTTGGGCCCCTGGAAGCATGAAAATCACTTTAAACATGCTAATTTTAGCTCTAACACTGATGATCCACCTACAAATGTGAACTGACGTTCAAAAATAAAACATTTGAAAACGGACCATTTTCCACATTTCTGAAGCATGACGTAATGGGGGGGTGTTATCTCTTTTGTCGAAAATCAGCCGTTTTTGCTCTAACATTAAATGCCTCCAAATGGTATTTAATTAACTTCCCGGGGTGAAGAAACCCTTTTTGAGAACTCAGAGTGAGTAAATTGGCCATTTTCATGCACTTTTAACCATTCCATAAATCTTGTGTTTTGGGCCCCTGGAAGCATGAAAATCACTTTAAACATGCTAATTTTAGCTCTAACACTGATGATCCACCTACAAATGTGAACTGACGTTCAAAAATGAAACATTTGAAAACGGACCATTTTCCACATTTCTGAAGCATGACGTAATGGGGGGGTGTTATCTCTTTTGTCGAAAATCAGCCGTTTTTGCTCTAACATTAAATGCCTCCAAATGGTATTTAATTAAATTCCCGGGGTGAAGAAACTCTTTTTGAGAACTCAGAGTGAGTAAATTGGCCATTTTCATGCACTTTTAACCATTCCATAAATCTTGTGTTTTGGGCCCCTGGAAGCATGAAAATCACTTTAAACATGCTAATTTTAGCTCTAACACTGATGATCCACCTACAAATGTGAACTGACGTTCAAAAATAAAACATTTGAAAACGGACCATTTTCCACATTTCTGAAGCATGACGTAATGGGGGGGGTGTTATCTCTTTTGTCGAAAATCAGCCGTTTTTGCTTGAACATTAAATGCCTCCAAATGGTATTTAATTAACTTCCCGAGCCCCTGGAAGCATGAAAATCACTTTAAACATGCTAATTTTAGCTCTAACACTGATGATCCACCTACAAATGTGAACTGACGTTCAAAAATAAAACATTTGAAAACGGACCATTTTCCACATTTCTGAAGCATGACGTAATGGGGGGGTGTTATCTCTTTTGTCGAAAATCAGCCGTTTTTGCTCTAACATTAAATGCCTCCAAATGGTATTTAATTAACTTCCCGGGGTGAAGAAACCCTTTTTGAGAACTCAGAGTGAGTAAATTGGCCATTTTCATGCACTTTTAACCATTCCATAAATCTTGTGTTTTGGGCCCCTGGAAGCATGAAAATCACTTTAAACATGCGAATTTTAGCTCTAACACTGATGATCCACCTACAAATGTGAACTGACGTTCAAAAATAAAACATTTGAAAACGGACCATTTTCCACATTTCTGAAGCATGACGTAATTGGGGGGTGTTATCTCTTTTGTCGAAAATCTGCCGTTTTTGCTCGAACATTAAATGCCTCCAAATGGTATTTATTTCACTTCCCGAGCCCCTGGAAGCATGAAAATCACTTTAAACATGCTAATTTTAGCTCTAACACTGATGATCCACCTACAAATGTGAACTGACGTTCAAAAATAAAACATTTGAAAACGGACCATTTTCCACATTTCTGAAGCATGACGTAATGGGGGGGTGTTATCTCTTTTGTCGAAAATCAGCCGTTTTTGCTCGAATATTAAATGCCTCCAAATGGTATTTAATTAACTTCCCGAGCCCCTGGAAGCATGAAAATCACTTTAAACATGCTAATTTTAGCTCTAACACTGATGATCCACCTACAAATGTGAACTGACGTTCAAAAATAAAACATTTGAAAACGGACCATTTTCCACATTTCTGAAGCATGACGTAATGGGGGGGTGTTATCTCTTTTGTCGAAAATCAGCCGTTTTTGCTCTAACATTAAATGCCTCCAAATGGTATTTAATTAACTTCCCGAGCCCCTGGAAGCATGAAAATCACTTTAAACATGCTAATTTTAGCTCTAACACTGATGATCCACCTACAAATGTGAACTGACGTTCAAAAATAAAACATTTGAAAACGGACCATTTTCCAAATTTCTGAAGCATGACGTAATGGGGGGGTGTTATCTCTTTTGTCGAAAATCAGCCGTTTTTGCTCTAACATTAAATGCCTCCAAATGGTATTTAATTAACTTCCCGGGGTGAAGAAACCCTTTTTGAGAACTCAGAGTGAGTAAATTGGCCATTTTCATGCACTTTTAACCATTCCATAAATCTTGTGTTTTGGGCCCCTGGAAGCATGAAAATCACTTTAAACATGCTAATTTTAGCTCTAACACTGATGATCCACCTACAAATGTGAACTGACGTTCAAAAATAAAACATTTGAAAACGGACCATTTTCCACATTTCTGAAGCATGACGTAATGGGGGGGTGTTATCTCTTTTGTCGAAAATCAGCCGTTTTTGCTCGAACATTAAATGCCTCCAAATGGTATTTAATTAACTTCCCGGGGTGAAGAAACCCTT
Source organism: Lissotriton vulgaris (assembly GCF_964263255.1). Taxonomy (NCBI): domain Eukaryota; kingdom Metazoa; phylum Chordata; class Amphibia; order Caudata; family Salamandridae; genus Lissotriton; species Lissotriton vulgaris. The sequence continues at coordinate 210,881 of NW_028255464.1, read as the reverse complement.
TTTGAGAACTCAGAGTGAGTAAATTGGCCATTTTCATGCACTTTTAACCATTCCATAAATCTTGTGTTTTGGGCCCCTGGAAGCATGAAAATCACTTTAAACATGCTAATTTTAGCTCTAACACTGATGATCCACCTACAAATGTGAACTGACGTTCAAAAATAAAACATTTGAAAACGGACCATTTTCCACATTTCTGAAGCATGACGTAATGGGGGGGTGTTATCTCTTTTGTCGAAAATCATCCGTTTTTGCTCGAACATTAAATGCCTCCAAATGGTATTTAATTAACTTCCCGAGCCCCTGGAAGCATGAAAATCACTTTAAACATGCTAATTTTAGCTCTAACACTGATGATCCACCTACAAATGTGAACTGACGTTCAAAAATAAAACATTTGAAAACGGACCATTTTCCACATTTCTGAAGCATGACGTAATGGGGGGGTGTTATCTCTTTTGTCAAAAATCAGCCGTTTTTGCTCGAACATTAAATGCCTCCAAATGGTATTTAATTAACTTCCCGGGGTGAAGAAACCCTTTTTGAGAACTCAGAGTGAGTAAATTGGCCATTTTCATGCACTTTTAACCATTCCATAAATCTTGTGTTTTGGGCCCCTGGAAGCATGAAAATCACTTTAAACATGCTAATTTTAGCTCTAACACTGATGATCCACCTACAAATGTGAACTGACGTTCAAAAATAAAACATTTGAAAACGGACCATTTTCCACATTTCTGAAGCATGACGTAATGGGGGGGTGTTATCTCTTTTGTCGAAAATCAGCCGTTTTCGCTCGAACATAAAATGCCTCCAAATGGTATTTAATTAACTTCCCGAGCCCCTGGAAGCATGAAAATCACTTTAAACATGCTAATTTTAGCTCTAACACTGATGATCCACCTACAAATGTGAACTGACGTTCAAAAATAAAACATTTGAAAACGGACCATTTTCCACATTTCTGAAGCATGACGTAATGGGGGGGTGTTATCTCTTTTGTCGAAAATCAGCCGTTTTTGCTCGAACATTAAATGCCTCCAAATGGTATTTAATTAACTTCCCGGGGTGAAGAAACCCTTTTTGAGAACTCAGAGTGAGTAAATTGGCCATTTTCATGCACTTTTAACCATTCCATAAATCTTGTGTTTTGGGCCCCTGGAAGCATGAAAATCACTTTAAACATGCTAATTTTAGCTCTAACACTGATGATCCACCTACAAATGTGAACTGACGTTCAAAAATAAAACATTTGAAAACGGACCATTTTCCACATTTCTGAAGCATGACGTAATGGGGGGGTGTTATCTCTTTTGTCGAAAATCAGCCGTTTTTGCTCTAACATTAAATGCCTCCAAATGGTATTTAATTAACTTCCCGGGGTGAAGAAACCCTTTTTGAGAACTCAGAGTGAGTAAATTGGCCATTTTCATGCACTTTTAACCATTCCATAAATCTTGTGTTTTGGGCCCCTGGAAGCATGAAAATCACTTTAAACATGCTAATTTTAGCTCTAAAACTGATGATCCACCTACAAATGTGAACTGACGTTCAAAAATAAAACATTTGAAAACGGACCATTTTCCACATTTCTGAAGCATGACGTAATGGGGGGGTGTTATCTCTTTTGTGGAAAATCAGCCTTTTTTGCTCGAACATTAAATGCCTCCAAATGGTATTTATTTCACTTCCCGAGCCCCTGGAAGCATGAAAATCACTTTAAACATGCTAATTTTAGCTCTAACACTGATGATCCACCTACAAATGTGAACTGACGTTCAAAAATAAAACATTTGAAAACGGACCATTTTCCACATTTCTGAAGCATGACGTAATGGGGGGGTGTTATCTCTTTTGTCGAAAATCAGCCGTTTTTGCTCGAACATTAAATGCCTCCAAATGGTATTTAATTAACTTCCCGGGGTGAAGAAACCCTTTTTGAGAACTCAGAGTGAGTAAATTGGCCATTTTCATGCACTTTTAACCATTCCATAAATCTTGTGTTTTGGGCCCCTGGAAGCATGAAAATCACTTTAAACATGCTAATTTTAGCTCTAACACTGATGATCCACCTACAAATGTGAACTGACGTTAAAAAATAAAACATTTGAAAACGGACCATTTTCCACATTTCTGAAGCATGACGTAATGGGGGGGGTGTTATCTCTTTTGTCGAAAATCAGCCGTTTTTGCTCGAACATTAAATGCCTCCAAATGGTATTTAATTAACTTCCCGAGCCCCTGGAAGCATGAAAATCACTTTAAACATGCTAATTTTAGCTCTAACACTGATGATCCACCTACAAATGTGAACTGACGTTCAAAAATAAAACATTTGAAAACGGACCATTTTCCACATTTCTGAAGCATGACGTAATGGGGGGGTGTTATCTCTTTTGTCGAAAATCAGCCGTTTTTGCTCGAACATTAAATGCCTCCAAATGGTATTTATTTCACTTCCCGAGCCCCTGGAAGCATGAAAATCACTCTAAACATGCTAATTTTAGCTCTAACACTGATGATCCACCTACAAATGTGAACTGACGTTCAAAAATAAAACATTTGAAAACGGACCATTTTCCACATTTCTGAAGCATGACGTAATGGGGGGGTGTTATCTCTTTTGTGGAAAATCAGCCTTTTTTGCTCGAACATTAAATGCCTCCAAATGGTATTTATTTCACTTCCCGAGCCCCTGGAAGCATGAAAATCACTTTAAACATGCTAATTTTAGCTCTAACACTGATGATCCACCTACAAATGTGAACTGACGTTCAAAAATAAAACATTTGAAAACGGACCATTTTCCACATTTCTGAAGCATGACGTATAGGGGGGGTGTTATCTCTTTTGTCGAAAATCAGCCGTTTTTGCTCGAACATTAAATGCCTCCAAATGGTATTTATTTCACTTCCCGAGCCCCTGGAAGCATGAAAATCACTTTAAACATGCTAATTTTAGCTCTAACACTGATGATCCACCAACAAATGTGAACTGACGTTCAAAAATAAAACATTTGAAAACGGACCATTTTCCACATTTCTGAAGCATGACGTAATGGGGGGGTGTTATCTCTTTTGTGGAAAATCAGCCTTTTTTGCTCGAACATTAAATGCCTCCAAATGGTATTTAATTAACTTCCCGGGGTGAAGAAACCCTTTTTGAGAACTCAGAGTGAGTAAATTGGCCATTTTCATGCACTTTTAACCATTCCATAAATCTTGTGTTTTGGGCCCCTGGAAGCATGAAAATCACTTTAAACATGCTAATTTTAGCTCTAACACTGATGATCCACCTACAAATGTGAACTGACGTTCAAAAATAAAACATTTGAAAACGGACCATTTTCCACATTTCTGAAGCATGACGTAATGGGGGGGTGTTATCTCTTTTGTCGAAAATCAGCCGTTTTTGCTCGAACATTAAATGCCTCCAAATGGTATTTATTTCACTTCCCGAGCCCCTGGAAGCATGAAAATCACTTTAAACATGCTAATTTTAGCTCTAACACTGATGATCCACCTACAAATGTGAACTGACTTTCAAAAATAAAACATTTGAAAACGGACCATTTTCCACATTTCTGAAGCATGACGTAATGGGGGGGTGTTATCTCTTTTGTCGAAAATCAGCCGTTTTTGCTCGAACATTAAATGCCTCCAAATGGTATTTAATTAACTTCCCGGGGTGAAGAAACCCTTTTTGAGAACTCAGAGTGAGTAAATTGGCCATTTTCATGCACTTTTAACCATTCCATAAATCTTGTGTTTTGGGCCCCTGGAAGCATGAAAATCACTTTAAACATGCTAATTTTAGCTCTAACACTGATGATCCACCTACAAATGTGAACTGACGTTCAAAAATAAAACATTTGAAAACGGACCATTTTCCACATTTCTGAAGCATGACGTAATGGGGGGGTGTTATCTCTTTTGTCGAAAATCAGCCGTTTTTGCTCGAACATTAAATGCCTCCAAATGGTATTTATTTCACTTCCCGAGCCCCTGGAAGCATGAAAATCACTTTAAACATGCTAATTTTAGCTCTAACACTGATGATCCACCTACAAATGTGAACTGACGTTCAAAAATAAAACATTTGAAAACGGACCATTTTCCACATTTCTGAAGCATGACGTAATGGGGGGGTGTTATCTCTTTTGTGGAAAATCAGCCTTTTTTGCTCGAACATTAAATGCCTCCAAATGGTATTTATTTCACTTCCCGAGCCCCTGGAAGCATGAAAATCACTTTAAACATGCTAATTTTAGCTCTAACACTGATGATCCACCTACAAATGTGAACTGACGTTCAAAAATAAAACATTTGAAAACGGACCATTTTCCACATTTCTGAAGCATGACGTAATGGGGGGGTGTTATCTCTTTTGTCGAAAATCAGCCGTTTTTGCTCGAACATTAAATGCCTCCAAATGGTATTTATTTCACTTCCCGAGCCCCTGGAAGCATGAAAATCACTTTAAACATGCTAATTTTAGCTCTAACACTGATGATCCACCAACAAATGTGAACTGACGTTCAAAAATAAAACATTTGAAAACGGACCATTTTCCACATTTCTGAAGCATGACGTAATGGGGGGGTGTTATCTCTTTTGTGGAAAATCAGCCTTTTTTGCTCGAACATTAAATGCCTCCAAATGGTATTTAATTAACTTCCCGGGGTGAAGAAACCCTTTTTGAGAACTCAGAGTGAGTAAATTGGCCATTTTCATGCACTTTTAACCATTCCATAAATCTTGTGTTTTGGGCCCCTGGAAGCATGAAAATCACTTTAAACATGCTAATTTTAGCTCTAACACTGATGATCCACCTACAAATGTGAACTGACGTTCAAAAATAAAACATTTGAAAACGGACCATTTTCCACATTTCTGAAGCATGACGTAAGGGGGGGTGTTATCTCTTTTGTCGAAAATCAGCCGTTTTTGCTCGAACATTAAATGCCTCCAAATGGTATTTAATTAACTTCCCGGGGTGAAGAAACCCTTTTTGAGAACTCAGAGTGAGTAAATTGGCCATTTTCATGCACTTTTAACCATTCCATAAATCTTGTGTTTTGGGCCCCAAGAAGCATGAAAATCACTTTAAACATGCTAATTTTAGCTCTAACACTGATGATCCACCTACAAATGTGAACTGACGTTCAAAAATAAAACATTTGAAAACGGACCATTTTCCACATTTCTGAAGCATGACGTAATGGGGGGGTGTTATCTCTTTTGTGGAAAATCAGCCTTTTTTGCTCGAACATTAAATGCCTCCAAATGGTATTTATTTCACTTCCCGAGCCCCTGGAAGCATGAAAATCACTTTAAACATGCTAATTTTAGCTCTAACACTGATGATCCACCTACAAATGTGAACTGACGTTCAAAAATAAAACATTTGAAAACGGACCATTTTCCACATTTCTGAAGCATGACGTAATGGGGGGGTGTTATCTCTTTTGTCAAAAATCAGCCGTTTTTGCTCGAACATTAAATGCCTCCAAATGGTATTTATTTCACTTCCCGAGCCCCTGGAAGCATGAAAATCACTTTAAACATGCTAATTTTAGCTCTAACACTGATGATCCACCTACAAATGTGAACTGACGTTCAAAAATAAAACATTTGAAAACGGACCATTTTCCACATTTCTGAAGCATGACGTAATGGGGGGGTGTTATCTCTTTTGTCGAAAATCAGCCGTTTTTGCTCTAACATTAAATGCCTCCAAATGGTATTTAATTAACTTCCCGGGGTGAAGAAACCCTTTTTGAGAACTCAGAGTGGGTAAATTGGCCATTTTCATGCACTTTTAACCATTCCATAAATCTTGTGTTTTGGGCCCCTGGAAGCATGAAAATCACTTTAAACATGCTAATTTTAGCTCTAACACTGATGATCCACCTACAAATGTGAACTGACGTTCAAAAATAAAACATTTGAAAACGGACCATTTTCCACATTTCTGAAGCATGACGTAATGGGGGGGTGTTATCTCTTTTGTCGAAAATCAGCCGTTTTTGCTCTAACATTAAATGCCTCCAAATGGTATTTAATTAACTTCCCGGGGTGAAGAAACCCTTTTTGAGAACTCAGAGTGAGTAAATTGGCCATTTTCATGCACTTTTAACCATTCCATAAATCTTGTGTTTTGGGCCCCTGGAAGCATGAAAATCACTTTAAACATGCTAATTTTAGCTCTAACACTGATGATCCACCTACAAATGTGAACTGACGTTCAAAAATGAAACATTTGAAAACGGACCATTTTCCACATTTCTGAAGCATGACGTAATGGGGGGGTGTTATCTCTTTTGTCGAAAATCAGCCGTTTTTGCTCTAACATTAAATGCCTCCAAATGGTATTTAATTAAATTCCCGGGGTGAAGAAACTCTTTTTGAGAACTCAGAGTGAGTAAATTGGCCATTTTCATGCACTTTTAACCATTCCATAAATCTTGTGTTTTGGGCCCCTGGAAGCATGAAAATCACTTTAAACATGCTAATTTTAGCTCTAACACTGATGATCCACCTACAAATGTGAACTGACGTTCAAAAATAAAACATTTGAAAACGGACCATTTTCCACATTTCTGAAGCATGACGTAATGGGGGGGGTGTTATCTCTTTTGTCGAAAATCAGCCGTTTTTGCTTGAACATTAAATGCCTCCAAATGGTATTTAATTAACTTCCCGAGCCCCTGGAAGCATGAAAATCACTTTAAACATGCTAATTTTAGCTCTAACACTGATGATCCACCTACAAATGTGAACTGACGTTCAAAAATAAAACATTTGAAAACGGACCATTTTCCACATTTCTGAAGCATGACGTAATGGGGGGGTGTTATCTCTTTTGTCGAAAATCAGCCGTTTTTGCTCTAACATTAAATGCCTCCAAATGGTATTTAATTAACTTCCCGGGGTGAAGAAACCCTTTTTGAGAACTCAGAGTGAGTAAATTGGCCATTTTCATGCACTTTTAACCATTCCATAAATCTTGTGTTTTGGGCCCCTGGAAGCATGAAAATCACTTTAAACATGCGAATTTTAGCTCTAACACTGATGATCCACCTACAAATGTGAACTGACGTTCAAAAATAAAACATTTGAAAACGGACCATTTTCCACATTTCTGAAGCATGACGTAATTGGGGGGTGTTATCTCTTTTGTCGAAAATCTGCCGTTTTTGCTCGAACATTAAATGCCTCCAAATGGTATTTATTTCACTTCCCGAGCCCCTGGAAGCATGAAAATCACTTTAAACATGCTAATTTTAGCTCTAACACTGATGATCCACCTACAAATGTGAACTGACGTTCAAAAATAAAACATTTGAAAACGGACCATTTTCCACATTTCTGAAGCATGACGTAATGGGGGGGTGTTATCTCTTTTGTCGAAAATCAGCCGTTTTTGCTCGAATATTAAATGCCTCCAAATGGTATTTAATTAACTTCCCGAGCCCCTGGAAGCATGAAAATCACTTTAAACATGCTAATTTTAGCTCTAACACTGATGATCCACCTACAAATGTGAACTGACGTTCAAAAATAAAACATTTGAAAACGGACCATTTTCCACATTTCTGAAGCATGACGTAATGGGGGGGTGTTATCTCTTTTGTCGAAAATCAGCCGTTTTTGCTCTAACATTAAATGCCTCCAAATGGTATTTAATTAACTTCCCGAGCCCCTGGAAGCATGAAAATCACTTTAAACATGCTAATTTTAGCTCTAACACTGATGATCCACCTACAAATGTGAACTGACGTTCAAAAATAAAACATTTGAAAACGGACCATTTTCCAAATTTCTGAAGCATGACGTAATGGGGGGGTGTTATCTCTTTTGTCGAAAATCAGCCGTTTTTGCTCTAACATTAAATGCCTCCAAATGGTATTTAATTAACTTCCCGGGGTGAAGAAACCCTTTTTGAGAACTCAGAGTGAGTAAATTGGCCATTTTCATGCACTTTTAACCATTCCATAAATCTTGTGTTTTGGGCCCCTGGAAGCATGAAAATCACTTTAAACATGCTAATTTTAGCTCTAACACTGATGATCCACCTACAAATGTGAACTGACGTTCAAAAATAAAACATTTGAAAACGGACCATTTTCCACATTTCTGAAGCATGACGTAATGGGGGGGTGTTATCTCTTTTGTCGAAAATCAGCCGTTTTTGCTCGAACATTAAATGCCTCCAAATGGTATTTAATTAACTTCCCGGGGTGAAGAAACCCTTTTTGAGAACTCAGAGTGAGTAAATTGGCCATTTTCATGCACTTTTAACCATTCCATAAATCTTGTGTTTTGGGCCCCTGGAAGCATGAAAATCACTTTAAACATGCTAATTTTAGCTCTAACACTGATGATCCACCTACAAATGTGAACTGACGTTCAAAAATAAAACATTTGAAAACGGACCATTTTCCACATTTCTGAAGCATGACGTAATGGGGGGGTGTTATCTCTTTTGTCGAAAATCATCCGTTTTTGCTCGAACATTAAATGCCTCCAAATGGTATTTAATTAACTTCCCGAGCCCCTGGAAGCATGAAAATCACTTTAAACATGCTAATTTTAGCTCTAACACTGATGATCCACCTACAAATGTGAACTGACGTTCAAAAATAAAACATTTGAAAACGGACCATTTTCCACATTTCTGAAGCATGACGTAATGGGGGGGTGTTATCTCTTTTGTCAAAAATCAGCCGTTTTTGCTCGAACATTAAATGCCTCCAAATGGTATTTAATTAACTTCCCGGGGTGAAGAAACCCTTTTTGAGAACTCAGAGTGAGTAAATTGGCCATTTTCATGCACTTTTAACCATTCCATAAATCTTGTGTTTTGGGCCCCTGGAAGCATGAAAATCACTTTAAACATGCTAATTTTAGCTCTAACACTGATGATCCACCTACAAATGTGAACTGACGTTCAAAAATAAAACATTTGAAAACGGACCATTTTCCACATTTCTGAAGCATGACGTAATGGGGGGGTGTTATCTCTTTTGTCGAAAATCAGCCGTTTTCGCTCGAACATAAAATGCCTCCAAATGGTATTTAATTAACTTCCCGAGCCCCTGGAAGCATGAAAATCACTTTAAACATGCTAATTTTAGCTCTAACACTGATGATCCACCTACAAATGTGAACTGACGTTCAAAAATAAAACATTTGAAAACGGACCATTTTCCACATTTCTGAAGCATGACGTAATGGGGGGGTGTTATCTCTTTTGTCGAAAATCAGCCGTTTTTGCTCGAACATTAAATGCCTCCAAATGGTATTTAATTAACTTCCCGGGGTGAAGAAACCCTTTTTGAGAACTCAGAGTGAGTAAATTGGCCATTTTCATGCACTTTTAACCATTCCATAAATCTTGTGTTTTGGGCCCCTGGAAGCATGAAAATCACTTTAAACATGCTAATTTTAGCTCTAACACTGATGATCCACCTACAAATGTGAACTGACGTTCAAAAATAAAACATTTGAAAACGGACCATTTTCCACATTTCTGAAGCATGACGTAATGGGGGGGTGTTATCTCTTTTGTCGAAAATCAGCCGTTTTTGCTCTAACATTAAATGCCTCCAAATGGTATTTAATTAACTTCCCGGGGTGAAGAAACCCTTTTTGAGAACTCAGAGTGAGTAAATTGGCCATTTTCATGCACTTTTAACCATTCCATAAATCTTGTGTTTTGGGCCCCTGGAAGCATGAAAATCACTTTAAACATGCTAATTTTAGCTCTAAAACTGATGATCCACCTACAAATGTGAACTGACGTTCAAAAATAAAACATTTGAAAACGGACCATTTTCCACATTTCTGAAGCATGACGTAATGGGGGGGTGTTATCTCTTTTGTGGAAAATCAGCCTTTTTTGCTCGAACATTAAATGCCTCCAAATGGTATTTATTTCACTTCCCGAGCCCCTGGAAGCATGAAAATCACTTTAAACATGCTAATTTTAGCTCTAACACTGATGATCCACCTACAAATGTGAACTGACGTTCAAAAATAAAACATTTGAAAACGGACCATTTTCCACATTTCTGAAGCATGACGTAATGGGGGGGTGTTATCTCTTTTGTCGAAAATCAGCCGTTTTTGCTCGAACATTAAATGCCTCCAAATGGTATTTAATTAACTTCCCGGGGTGAAGAAACCCTTTTTGAGAACTCAGAGTGAGTAAATTGGCCATTTTCATGCACTTTTAACCATTCCATAAATCTTGTGTTTTGGGCCCCTGGAAGCATGAAAATCACTTTAAACATGCTAATTTTAGCTCTAACACTGATGATCCACCTACAAATGTGAACTGACGTTAAAAAATAAAACATTTGAAAACGGACCATTTTCCACATTTCTGAAGCATGACGTAATGGGGGGGGTGTTATCTCTTTTGTCGAAAATCAGCCGTTTTTGCTCGAACATTAAATGCCTCCAAATGGTATTTAATTAACTTCCCGAGCCCCTGGAAGCATGAAAATCACTTTAAACATGCTAATTTTAGCTCTAACACTGATGATCCACCTACAAATGTGAACTGACGTTCAAAAATAAAACATTTGAAAACGGACCATTTTCCACATTTCTGAAGCATGACGTAATGGGGGGGTGTTATCTCTTTTGTCGAAAATCAGCCGTTTTTGCTCGAACATTAAATGCCTCCAAATGGTATTTATTTCACTTCCCGAGCCCCTGGAAGCATGAAAATCACTCTAAACATGCTAATTTTAGCTCTAACACTGATGATCCACCTACAAATGTGAACTGACGTTCAAAAATAAAACATTTGAAAACGGACCATTTTCCACATTTCTGAAGCATGACGTAATGGGGGGGTGTTATCTCTTTTGTCGAAAATCAGCCGTTTTTGCTCTAACATTAAATGCCTCCAAATGGTATTTAATTAACTTCCCGGGGTGAAGAAACCCTTTTTGAGAACTCAGAGTGAGTAAATTGGCCATTTTCATGCTCTTTTAACCATTCCATAACTCTTGTGTTTTGGGCCCCTGGAAGCATGAAAATCACTTTAAACATGCTAATTTTAGCTCTAACACTGATGATCCACCTACAAATGTGAACTGACGTTCAAAAATAAAACATTTGAAAACGGACCATTTTCCACATTTCTGAAGCATGACGTAATGGGGGGGTGTTATCTCTTTTGTCGAAAATCAGCCGTTTTTGCTCGAACATTAAATGCCTCCAAATGGTATTTAATTAACTTCCCGAGCCCCTGGAAGCATGAAAATCACTTTAAACATGCTAATTTTAGCTCTAACACTGATGATTCACCTACAAATGTGAACTGACGTTCAAAAATAAAACATTTGAAAACGGACCATTTTCCACATTTCTGAAGCATGACGTAATGGGGGGGTGTTATCTCTTTTGTCGAAAATCAGCCTTTTTTGCTCTAACATTAAATGCCTCCAAATGGTATTTAATTAACTTCCCGAGCCCCTGGAAGCATGAAAATCACTTTAAACATGCTAATTTTAGCTCTAACACTGATGATCCACCTACAAATGTGAACTGACGTTCAAAAATAAAACATTTGAAAACGGACCATTTTCCACATTTCTGAAGCATGACGTAATGGGGGGGTGTTATCTCTTTTGTCGAAAATCAGCCGTTTTTGCTCGAACATTAAATGCCTCCAAATGGTATTTAATTAACTTCCCGGGGTGAAGAAACCCTTTTTGAGAACTCAGAGTGAGTAAATTGGCCATTTTCATGCACTTTTAACCATTCCATAAATCTTGTGTTTTGGGCCCCTGGAAGCATGAAAATCACTTTAAACATGCTAATTTTAGCTCTAACACTGATGATCCACCTACAAATGTGAACTGACGTTCAAAAATAAAACATTTGAAAACGGACCATTTTCCACATTTCTGAAGCATGACGTAATGGGGGGGTGTTATCTCTTTTGTCGAAAATCAGCCGTTTTTGCTCTAACATTAAATGCCTCCAAATGGTATTTAATTAACTTCCCGGGGTGAAGAAACCCTTTTTGAGAACTCAGAGTGAGTAAATTGGCCATTTTCATGCACTTTTAACCATTCCATAAATCTTGTGTTTTGGGCCCCTGGAAGCATGAAAATCACTTTAAACATGCTAATTTTAGCTCTAACACTGATGATCCACCTACAAATGTGAACTGACGTTCAAAAATAAAACATTTGAAAACGGACCATTTTCCACATTTCTGAAGCATGACGTAATGGGGGGGTGTTATCTCTTTTGTGGAAAATCAGCCTTTTTTGCTCGAACATTAAATGCCTCCAAATGGTATTTATTTCACTTCCCGAGCCCCTGGAAGCATGAAAATCACTTTAAACATGCTAATTTTAGCTCTAACACTGATGATCCACCTACAAATGTGAACTGACGTTCAAAAATAAAACATTTGAAAACGGACCATTTTCCACATTTCTGAAGCATTACGTAATGGGGGGGTGTTATCTCTTTTGTCGAAAATCAGCCGTTTTTGCTCGAACATTAAATGCCTCCAAATGGTATTTAATTAACTTCCCGGGGTGAAGAAACCCTTTTTGAGAACTCAGAGTGAGTAAATTGGCCATTTTCATGCACTTTTAACCATTCCATAAATCTTGTGTTTTGGGCCCCTGGAAGCATGAAAATCACTTTAAACATGCAAATTTTAGCTCTAACACTGATGATCCACCTACAAATGTGAACTGACGTTCAAAAATAAAACATTTGAAAACGGACCATTTTCCACATTTCTGAAGCATGACGTAATGGGGGGGGGGGGTGTTATCTCTTTTGTGGAAAATCAGCCGTTTTTGCTCGAACATTAAATGCCTCCAAATGGTATTTAATTAACTTCCCGGGGTGGAGAAACCCTTTTTGAGAACTCAGAGTGAGTAAATTGGCCATTTTCATGCACTTTTAACCATTCCATAAATCTTGTGTTTTGGGCCCCTGGAAGCATGAAAATCACTTTAAACATGCTAATTTTAGCTCTAACACTGATGATCCACCTACAAATGTGAACTGACGTTCAAAAATAAAACATTTGAAAACGGACCATTTTCCACATTTCTGAAGCATGACGTAATGGGGGGTGTTATCTCTTTTGTCGAAAATCAGCCGTTTTTGCTCTAACATTAAATGCCTCCAAATGGTATTTAATTAACTTCCCGAGCCCCTGGAAGCATGAAAATCGCTTTAAACATGCTAATTTTAGCTCTAACACTGATGATCCACCTACAAATGTGAACTGACGTTCAAAAATAAAACATTTGAAAACGGACCATTTTCCACATTTCTGAAGCATGACGTAATGGGGGGGTGTTATCTCTTTCGTCGAAAATCAGCCGTTTTTGCTCGAACATTAAAATCCTCCAAATGGTATTTAATTAACTTCCCGGGGTGAAGAAACCCTTTTTGAGAACTCAGAGTGAGTAAATTGGCCATTTTCATGCACTTTTAACCATTCCATAAATCTTGTGTTTTGGGCCCCTGGAAGCATGAAAATCACTTTAAACATGCTAATTTTAGCTCTAACACTGATGATCCACCTACAAATGTGAACTGACGTTCAAAAATAAAACATTTGAAAACGGACCATTTTCCACATTTCTGAAGCATGACGTAATGGGGGGGTGTTATCTCTTTTGTCGAAAATCAGCCGTTTTTGCTCGAACATTAAATGCCTCCAAATGGTATTTAATTAACTTCCCGAGCCCCACGAAGCATGAAAATCACTTTAAACATGCTAATTTTAGCTCTAACACTGATGATCCACCTACAAATGTGAACTGACGTTCAAAAATGAAACATTTGAAAACGGACCATTTTCCACATTTCTGAAGCATGACGTAATGGGGGGGTGTTATCTCTTTTGTCGAAAATCAGCCTTTTTTGCTCTAACATTAAATGCCTCCAAATGGTATTTAATTAACTTCCCGGGGTGAAGAAACCCTTTTTGAGAACTCAGAGTGAGTAAATTGGCCATTTTCATGCACTTTTAACCATTCCATAAATCTTGTGTTTTGGGCCCCTGGAAGCATGAAAATCACTTTAAACATGCTAATTTTAGCTCTAACACTGATGATCCACCTACAAATGTGAACTGACGTTCAAAAATAAAACATTTGAAAACGGACCATTTTCCACATTTCTGAAGCATGACGTAATGGGGGGGTGTTATCTCTTTTGTCGAAAATCAGCCGTTTTTGCTCGAACATTAAATGCCTCCAAATGGTATTTATTTCACTTCCCGAGCCCCTGGAAGCATGAAAATCACTTTAAACATGCTAATTTTAGCTCTAACACTGATGATCCACCTACAAATGTGAACTGACGTTCAAAAATAAAACATTTGAAAACGGACCATTTTCCACATTTCTGAAGCATGACGTAATGGGGGGGTGTTATCTCTTTTGTCGAAAATCAGCCGTTTTTGCTCGAACATTAAATGCCTCCAAATGGTATTTAATTAACTTCCCGGGGTGAAGAAACCCTTTTTGAGAACTCAGAGTGAGTAAATTGGCCATTTTCATGCACTTTTAACCATTCCATAAATCTTGTGTTTTTGGCCCCTGGAAGCATGAAAATCACTTTAAACATGCTAATTTTAGCTCTAACACTGATGATCCACCTACAAATGTGAACTGACGTTCAAAAATAAAACATTTGAAAACGGACCATTTTCCACATTTCTGAAGCATGACGTAATGGGGGGGTGTTATCTCTTTTGTCGAAAATCAGCCGTTTTTGCTCGAACATTAAATGCCTCCAAATGGTATTTATTTCACTTCCCGAGCCCCTGGAAGCATGAAAATCACTTTAAACATGCTAATTTTAGCTCTAACACTGATGATCCACCTACAAATGTGAATTGACTTTCAAAAATAAAACATTTGAAAACGGACCATTTTCCACATTTCTGAAGCATGACGTAATGGGGAGGTGTTATCTCTTTTGTCGAAAATCAGCCGTTTTTGCTCGAACATTAAATGCCTCCAAATGGTATTTAATTAACTTCCCGGGGTGAAGAAACCCTTTTTGAGAACTCAGAGTGAGTAAATTGGCCATTTTCATGCACTTTTAACCATTCCATAAATCTTGTGTTTTGGGCCCCTGGAAGCATGAAAATCACTTTAAACATGCTAATTTTAGCTCTAACACTGATGATCCACCTACAAATGTGAACTGACGTTCAAAAATAAAACATTTGAAAACGGACCATTTTCCACATTTCTGAAGCATGACGTAATGGGGGGGTGTTATCTCTTTTGTCGAAAATCAGCCGTTTTTGCTCGAACATTAAATGCCTCCAAATGGTATTTATTTCACTTCCCGAGCCCCTGGAAGCATGAAAATCACTTTAAACATGCTAATTTTAGCTCTAACACTGATGATCCACCTACAAATGTGAACTGACGTTCAAAAATAAAACATTTGAAAACGGACCATTTTCCACATTTCTGAAGCATGACGTAATGGGGGGGTGTTATCTCTTTTGTGGAAAATCAGCCTTTTTTGCTCGAACATTAAATGCCTCCAAATGGTATTTATTTCACTTCCCGAGCCCCTGGAAGCATGAAAATCACTTTAAACATGCTAATTTTAGCTCTAACACTGATGATCCACCTACAAATGTGAACTGACGTTCAAAAATAAAACATTTGAAAACGGACCATTTTCCACATTTCTGAAGCATGACGTATAGGGGGGGTGTTATCTCTTTTGTCGAAAATCAGCCGTTTTTGCTCGAACATTAAATGCCTCCAAATGGTATTTATTTCACTTCCCGAGCCCCTGGAAGCATGAAAATCACTTTAAACATGCTAATTTTAGCTCTAACACTGATGATCCACCAACAAATGTGAACTGACGTTCAAAAATAAAACATTTGAAAACGGACCATTTTCCACATTTCTGAAGCATGACGTAATGGGGGGGTGTTATCTCTTTTGTGGAAAATCAGCCTTTTTTGCTCGAACATTAAATGCCTCCAAATGGTATTTAATTAACTTCCCGGGGTGAAGAAACCCTTTTTGAGAACTCAGAGTGAGTAAATTGGCCATTTTCATGCACTTTTAACCATTCCATAAATCTTGTGTTTTGGGCCCCTGGAAGCATGAAAATCACTTTAAACATGCTAATTTTAGCTCTAACACTGATGATCCACCTACAAATGTGAACTGACGTTCAAAAATAAAACATTTGAAAACGGACCATTTTCCACATTTCTGAAGCATGACGTAATGGGGGGGTGTTATCTCTTTTGTCGAAAATCAGCCGTTTTTGCTCGAACATTAAATGCCTCCAAATGGTATTTATTTCACTTCCCGAGCCCCTGGAAGCATGAAAATCACTTTAAACATGCTAATTTTAGCTCTAACACTGATGATCCACCTACAAATGTGAACTGACTTTCAAAAATAAAACATTTGAAAACGGACCATTTTCCACATTTCTGAAGCATGACGTAATGGGGGGGTGTTATCTCTTTTGTCGAAAATCAGCCGTTTTTGCTCGAACATTAAATGCCTCCAAATGGTATTTAATTAACTTCCCGGGGTGAAGAAACCCTTTTTGAGAACTCAGAGTGAGTAAATTGGCCATTTTCATGCACTTTTAACCATTCCATAAATCTTGTGTTTTGGGCCCCTGGAAGCATGAAAATCACTTTAAACATGCTAATTTTAGCTCTAACACTGATGATCCACCTACAAATGTGAACTGACGTTCAAAAATAAAACATTTGAAAACGGACCATTTTCCACATTTCTGAAGCATGACGTAATGGGGGGGTGTTATCTCTTTTGTCGAAAATCAGCCGTTTTTGCTCGAACATTAAATGCCTCCAAATGGTATTTATTTCACTTCCCGAGCCCCTGGAAGCATGAAAATCACTTTAAACATGCTAATTTTAGCTCTAACACTGATGATCCACCTACAAATGTGAACTGACGTTCAAAAATAAAACATTTGAAAACGGACCATTTTCCACATTTCTGAAGCATGACGTAATGGGGGGGTGTTATCTCTTTTGTGGAAAATCAGCCTTTTTTGCTCGAACATTAAATGCCTCCAAATGGTATTTATTTCACTTCCCGAGCCCCTGGAAGCATGAAAATCACTTTAAACATGCTAATTTTAGCTCTAACACTGATGATCCACCTACAAATGTGAACTGACGTTCAAAAATAAAACATTTGAAAACGGACCATTTTCCACATTTCTGAAGCATGACGTAATGGGGGGGTGTTATCTCTTTTGTCGAA
This sequence comes from Lissotriton vulgaris, assembly GCF_964263255.1. Taxonomy (NCBI): domain Eukaryota; kingdom Metazoa; phylum Chordata; class Amphibia; order Caudata; family Salamandridae; genus Lissotriton; species Lissotriton vulgaris. Next base: position 193,585 of record NW_028255464.1, on the reverse strand, counting down.
AATCAGCCGTTTTTGCTCGAACATTAAATGCCTCCAAATGGTATTTATTTCACTTCCCGAGCCCCTGGAAGCATGAAAATCACTTTAAACATGCTAATTTTAGCTCTAACACTGATGATCCACCTACAAATGTGAACTGACGTTCAAAAATAAAACATTTGAAAACGGACCATTTTCCACATTTCTGAAGCATGACGTAATGGGGGGGTGTTATCTCTTTTGTCGAAAATCAGCCGTTTTTGCTCTAACATTAAATGCCTCCAAATGGTATTTAATTAACTTCCCGGGGTGAAGAAACCCTTTTTGAGAACTCAGAGTGAGTAAATTGGCCATTTTCATGCACTTTTAACCATTCCATAAATCTTGTGTTTTGGGCCCCTGGAAGCATGAAAATCACTTTAAACATGCTAATTTTAGCTCTAACACTGATGATCCACCTACAAATGTGAACTGACGTTCAAAAATAAAACATTTGAAAACGGACCATTTTCCACATTTCTGAAGCATGACGTAATGGGGGGGTGTTATCTCTTTTGTCGAAAATCAGCCGTTTTTGCTCGAACATTAAATGCCTCCAAATGGTATTTAATTAACTTCCCGGGGTGAAGAAACCCTTTTTGAGAACTCAGAGTGAGTAAATTGGCCATTTTCATGCACTTTTAACCATTCCATAAATCTTGTGTTTTGGGCCCCTGGAAGCATGAAAATCACTTTAAACATGCTAATTTTAGCTCTAACACTGATGATCCACCTACAAATGTGAACTGACGTTCAAAAATAAAACATTTGAAAACGGACCATTTTCCACATTTCTGAAGCATGACGTAATGGGGGGGGTGTTATCTCTTTTGTCGAAAATCAGCCGTTTTTGCTCGAACATTAAATGCCTCCAAATGGTATTTAATTAACTTCCCGAGCCCCTGGAAGCATGAAAATCACTTTAAACATGCTAATTTTAGCTCTAACACTGATGATCCACCTACAAATGTGAACTGACGTTCAAAAATAAAACATTTGAAAACGGACCATTTTCCACATTTCTGAAGCATGACGTAATGGGGGGGTGTTATCTCTTTTGTCGAAAATCAGCCGTTTTTGCTCGAACATTAAATGCCTCCAAATGGTATTTATTTCACTTCCCGAGCCCCTGGAAGCATGAAAATCACTTTAAACATGCTAATTTTAGCTCTAACACTGATGATCCACCTACAAATGTGAACTGACGTTCAAAAATAAAACATTTGAAAACGGACCATTTTCCACATTTCTGAAGCATGACGTAATGGGGGGGTGTTATCTCTTTTGTCGAAAATCAGCCGTTTTTGCTCGAACATTAAATGCCTCCAAATGGTATTTAATTAACTTCCCGGGGTGAAGAAACCCTTTTTGAGAACTCAGAGTGAGTAAATTGGCCATTTTCATGCTCTTTTAACCATTCCATAACTCTTGTGTTTTGGGCCCCTGGAAGCATGAAAATCACTTTAAACATGCTAATTTTAGCTCTAACACTGATGATCCACCTACAAATGTGAACTGACGTTCAAAAATAAAACATTTGAAAACGGACCATTTTCCACATTTCTGAAGCATGACGTAATGGGGGGGTGTTATCTCTTTTGTCGAAAATCAGCCGTTTTTGCTCGAACATTAAATGCCTCCAAATGGTATTTAATTAACTTCCCGAGCCCCTGGAAGCATGAAAATCACTTTAAACATGCTAATTTTAGCTCTAACACTGATGATTCACCTACAAATGTGAACTGACGTTCAAAAATAAAACATTTGAAAACGGACCATTTTCCACATTTCTGAAGCATGACGTAATGGGGGGTGTTATCTCTTTTGTCGAAAATCAGCCTTTTTTGCTCTAACATTAAATGCCTCCAAATGGTATTTAATTAACTTCCCGAGCCCCTGGAAGCATGAAAATCACTTTAAACATGCTAATTTTAGCTCTAACACTGATGATCCACCTACAAATGTGAACTGACGTTCAAAAATAAAACATTTGAAAACGGACCATTTTCCACATTTCTGAAGCATGACGTAATGGGGGGGTGTTATCTCTTTTGTCGAAAATCAGCCGTTTTTGCTCGAACATTAAATGCCTCCAAATGGTATTTAATTAACTTCCCGGGGTGAAGAAACCCTTTTTGAGAACTCAGAAGGAGTAAATTGGCCATTTTCATGCACTTTTAACCATTCCATAAATCTTGTGTTTTGGGCCCCTGGAAGCATGAAAATCACTTTAAACATGCTAATTTTAGCTCTAACACTGATGATCCACCTACAAATGTGAACTGACGTTCAAAAATAAAACATTTGAAAACGGACCATTTTCCACATTTCTGAAGCATGACGTAATGGGGGGGTGTTATCTCTTTTGTCGAAAATCAGCCGTTTTTGCTCTAACATTAAATGCCTCCAAATGGTATTTAATTAACTTCCCGGGGTGAAGAAACCCTTTTTGAGAACTCAGAGTGAGTAAATTGGCCATTTTCATGCACTTTTAACCATTCCATAAATCTTGTGTTTTGGGCCCCTGGAAGCATGAAAATCACTTTAAACATGCTAATTTTAGCTCTAACACTGATGATCCACCTACAAATGTGAACTGACGTTCAAAAATAAAACATTTGAAAACGGACCATTTTCCACATTTCTGAAGCATGACGTAATGGGGGGGTGTTATCTCTTTTGTCGAAAATCAGCCGTTTTTGCTCGAACATTAAATGCCTCCAAATGGTATTTAATTAACTTCCCGAGCCCCTGGAAGCATGAAAATCACTTTAAACATGCTCATTTTAGCTCTAACACTGATGATCCACCTACAAATGTGAACTGACGTTCAAAAATAAAACATTTGAAAACGGACCATTTTCCACATTTCTGAAGCATGACGTAATGGGGGGGTGTTATCTCTTTTGTCGAAAATCAGCCATTTTTGCTCGAACATTAAATGCCTCCAAATGGTATTTAATTAACTTCCCGGGGTGAAGAAACCCTTTTTGAGAACTCAGAGTGAGTAAATTGGCCATTTTCATGCACTTTTAACCATTCCATAAATCTTGTGTTTTGGGCCCCTGGAAGCATGAAAATCACTTTAAACATGCTAATTTTAGCTCTAACACTGATGATCCACCTACAAATGTGAACTGACGTTCAAAAATAAAACATTTGAAAACGGACCATTTTCCACATTTCTGAAGCATGACGTAATGGGGGGGTGTTATCTCTTTTGTCGAAAATCAGCCGGTTTTGCTAGAACATTAAATGCCTCCAAATGGTATTTAATTAACTTCCCGGGGTGAAGAAACCCTTTTTGAGAACTCAGAGTGAGTAAATTGGCCATTTTCATGCACTTTTAATCATTCCATAAATCTTGTGTTTTGGGCCCCTGGAAGCATGAAAATCACTTTAAACATGCTAATTTTAGCTCTAACACTGATGATCCACCTACAAATGTGAACTGACGTTCAAAAATAAAACATTTGAAAACGGACCATTTTCCACATTTCTGAAGTATGACGTAATGGGGGGGTGTTATCTCTTTTGTCGAAAATCTGCCGTTTTTGCTCGAACATTAAATGCCTCCAAATGGTATTTAATTAACTTCCCGAGCCCCTGGAAGCATGAAAATCACTTTAAACATGCTAATTTTAGCTCTAACACTGATGATCCACCTACAAATGTGAACTGACGTTCAAAAATAAAACATTTGAAAACGGACCATTTTCCACATTTCTGAAGCATGACGTAATGGGGGGGTGTTATCTCTTTTGTCGAAAATCAGCCGTTTTTGCTCGAACATTAAATGCCTCCAAATGGTATTTATTTCACTTCCCGAGCCCCTGGAAGCATGAAAATCACTTTAAACATGCTAATTTTAGCTCTAACACTGATGATCCACCTACAAATGTGAACTGACGTTCAAAAATAAAACATTTGAAAACGGACCATTTTCCACATTTCTGAAGCATGACGTAATGGGGGGGTGTTATCTCTTTTGTCGAAAATCAGCCGTTTTTGCTCGAACATTAAATGCCTCCAAATGGTATTTAATTAACTTCCCGGGGTGAAGAAACCCTTTTTGAGAACACAGAGTGAGTAAATTGGCCATTTTCATGCACTTTTAACCATTCCATAAATCTTGTGTTTTGGGCCCCTGGAAGCATGAAAATCACTTTAAACATGCTAATTTTAGCTCTAACACTGATGATCCACCTACAAATGTGAACTGACGTTCAAAAATAAAACATTTGAAAACGGACCATTTTCCACATTTCTGAAGCATGACGTAATGGGGGGGTGTTATCTCTTTTGTCGAAAATCAGCCGTTTTTGCTCGAACATTAAATGCCTCCAAATGGTATTTAATTAACTTCCCGGGGTGAAGAAACCCTTTTTGAGAACTCAGAGTGAGTAAATTGGCCATTTTCATGCACTTTTAACCATTCCATAAATCTTGTGTTTTGGGCCCCTGGAAGCATGAAAATCACTTTAAACATGCTAATTTTAGCTCTAACACTGATGATCCACCTACAAATGTGAACTGACGTTCAAAAATAAAACATTTGAAAACGGACCATTTTCCACATTTCTGAAGCATGACGTAATGGGGGGTGTTATCTCTTTTGTCGAAAATCAGCCGTTTTTGCTCGAACATTAAATGCCTCCAAATGGTATTTAATTAACTTCCCGAGCCCCTGGAAGCATGAAAATCACTTTAAACATGCTAATTTTAGCTCTAACACTGATGATCCACCTACAAATGTGAACTGACGTTCAAAAATAAAACATTTGAAAACGGACCATTTTCCACATTTCTGAAGCATGACGTAATGGGGGGGTGTTATCTCTTTTGTCGAAAATCAGCCGTTTTTGCTCGAACATTAAATGCCTCCAAATGGTATTTAATTAACTTCCCGGGGTGAAGAAACCCTTTTTGAGAACTCAGAGTGAGTAAATTGGCCATTTTCATGCACTTTTAACCATTCCATAAATCTTGTGTTTTGGGCCCCTGGAAGCATGAAAATCACTTTAAACATGCTAATTTTAGCTCTAACACTGATGATCCACCTACAAATGTGAACTGACGTTCAAAAATAAAACATTTGAAAACGGACCATTTTCCACATTTCTGAAGCATGACGTAATGGGGGGGTGTTATCTCTTTTGTCGAAAATCAGCCGTTTTTGCTCGAACATTAAATGCCTCCAAATGGTATTTAATTAACTTCCCGGGGTGAAGAAACCCTTTTTGAGAACTCAGAGTGAGTAAATTGGCCATTTTCATGCACTTTTAACCATTCCATAAATCTTGTGTTTTGGGCCCCTGGAAGCATGAAAATCACTTTAAACATGCTAATTTTAGCTCTAACACTGATGATCCACCTACAAATGTGAACTGACGTTCAAAAATAAAACATTTGAAAACGGACCATTTTCCACATTTCTGAAGCATGACGTAATGAGGGGGTGTTATCTCTTTTGTCGAAAATCAGCCGGTTTTGCTCGAACATTAAATGCCTCCAAATGGTATTTAATTAACTTCCCGGGGTGAAGAAACCCTTTTTGAGAACTCAGAGTGAGTAAATTGGCCATTTTCATGCACTTTTAACCATTCCATAAATCTTGTGTTTTGGGCCCCTGGAAGCATGAAAATCACTTTAAACATGCTAATTTTAGCTCTAACACTGATGATCCACCTACAAATGTGAACTGACGTTCAAAAATAAAACATTTGAAAACGGACCATTTTCCACATTTCTGAAGCATGACGTAATGGGGGGGTGTTATCTCTTTTGTCGAAAATCAGCCGTTTTTGCTCGAACATTAAATGCCTCCAAATGGTATTTAATTAACTTCCCGAGCCCCTGGAAGCATGAAAATCACTTTAAACATGCTAATTTTAGCTCTAACACTGATGATCCACCTACAAATGTGAACTGACGTTCAAAAATAAAACATTTGAAAACGGACCATTTTCCACATTTCTGAAGCATGACGTAATGGGGGGGGTGTTATCTCTTTTGTCGAAAATCAGCCGTTTTTGCTCGAACATTAAATGCCTCCAAATGGTATTTATTTCACTTCCCGAGCCCCTGGAAGCATGAAAATCACTTTAAACATGCTAATTTTAGCTCTAACACTGATGATCCACCTACAAATGTGAACTGACGTTCAAAAATAAAACATTTGAAAACGGACCATTTTCCACATTTCTGAAGCATGACGTAATGGGGGGGTGTTATCTCTTTTGTCGAAAATCAGCCGTTTTTGCTCTAACATTAAATGCCTCCAAATGGTATTTAATTAACTTCCCGGGGTGAAGAAACCCTTTTTGAGAACTCAGAGTGAGTAAATTGGCCATTTTCATGCACTTTTAACCATTCCATAAATCTTGTGTTTTGGGCCCCTGGAAGCATGAAAATCACTTTAAACATGCTAATTTTAGCTCTAACACTGATGATCCACCTACAAATGTGAACTGACGTTCAAAAATAAAACATTTGAAAACGGACCATTTTCCACATTTCTGAAGCATGACGTAATGGGGGGGTGTTATCTCTTTTGTCGAAAATCAGCCGTTTTTGCTCGAACATTAAATGCCTCCAAATGGTATTTAATTAACTTCCCGGGGTGAAGAAACCCTTTTTGAGAACTCAGAGTGAGTAAATTGGCCATTTTCATGCACTTTTAACCATTCCATAAATCTTGTGTTTTGGGCCCCTGGAAGCATGAAAATCACTTTAAACATGCTAATTTTAGCTCTAACACTGATGATCCACCTACAAATGTGAACTGACGTTCAAAAATAAAACATTTGAAAACGGACCATTTTCCACATTTCTGAAGCATGACGTAATGAGGGGGTGTTATCTCTTTTGTCGAAAATCAGCCGGTTTTGCTCGAACATTAAATGCCTCCAAATGGTATTTAATTAACTTCCCGGGGTGAAGAAACCCTTTTTGAGAACTCAGAGTGAGTAAATTGGCCATTTTCATGCACTTTTAACCATTCCATAAATCTTGTGTTTTGGGCCCCTGGAAGCATGAAAATCACTTTAAACATGCTAATTTTAGCTCTAACACTGATGATCCACCTACAAATGTGAACTGACGTTCAAAAATAAAACATTTGAAAACGGACCATTTTCCACATTTCTGAAGCATGACGTAATGGGGGGGTGTTATCTCTTTTGTCGAAAATCAGCCGTTTTTGCTCGAACATTAAATGCCTCCAAATGGTATTTAATTAACTTCCCGAGCCCCTGGAAGCATGAAAATCACTTTAAACATGCTAATTTTAGCTCTAACACTGATGATCCACCTACAAATGTGAACTGACGTTCAAAAATAAAACATTTGAAAACGGACCATTTTCCACATTTCTGAAGCATGACGTAATGGGGGGGGTGTTATCTCTTTTGTCGAAAATCAGCCGTTTTTGCTCGAACATTAAATGCCTCCAAATGGTATTTATTTCACTTCCCGAGCCCCTGGAAGCATGAAAATCACTTTAAACATGCTAATTTTAGCTCTAACACTGATGATCCACCTACAAATGTGAACTGACGTTCAAAAATAAAACATTTGAAAACGGACCATTTTCCACATTTCTGAAGCATGACGTAATGGGGGGGTGTTATCTCTTTTGTCGAAAATCAGCCGTTTTTGCTCTAACATTAAATGCCTCCAAATGGTATTTAATTAACTTCCCGGGGTGAAGAAACCCTTTTTGAGAACTCAGAGTGAGTAAATTGGCCATTTTCATGCACTTTTAACCATTCCATAAATCTTGTGTTTTGGGCCCCTGGAAGCATGAAAATCACTTTAAACATGCTAATTTTAGCTCTAACACTGATGATCCACCTACAAATGTGAACTGACGTTCAAAAATAAAACATTTGAAAACGGACCATTTTCCACATTTCTGAAGCATGACGTAATGGGGGGGTGTTATCTCTTTTGTCGAAAATCAGCCGTTTTTGCTCGAACATTAAATGCCTCCAAATGGTATTTAATTAACTTCCCGGGGTGAAGAAACCCTTTTTGAGAACTCAGAGTGAGTAAATTGGCCATTTTCATGCACTTTTAACCATTCCATAAATCTTGTGTTTTGGGCCCCTGGAAGCATGAAAATCACTTTAAACATGCTAATTTTAGCTCTAACACTGATGATCCACCTACAAATGTGAACTGACGTTCAAAAATAAAACATTTGAAAACGGACCATTTTCCACATTTCTGAAGCATGACGTAATGGGGGGGGTGTTATCTCTTTTGTCGAAAATCAGCCGTTTTTGCTCGAACATTAAATGCCTCCAAATGGTATTTAATTAACTTCCCGAGCCCCTGGAAGCATGAAAATCACTTTAAACATGCTAATTTTAGCTCTAACACTGATGATCCACCTACAAATGTGAACTGACGTTCAAAAATAAAACATTTGAAAACGGACCATTTTCCACATTTCTGAAGCATGACGTAATGGGGGGGTGTTATCTCTTTTGTCGAAAATCAGCCGTTTTTGCTCGAACATTAAATGCCTCCAAATGGTATTTATTTCACTTCCCGAGCCCCTGGAAGCATGAAAATCACTTTAAACATGCTAATTTTAGCTCTAACACTGATGATCCACCTACAAATGTGAACTGACGTTCAAAAATAAAACATTTGAAAACGGACCATTTTCCACATTTCTGAAGCATGACGTAATGGGGGGGTGTTATCTCTTTTGTCGAAAATCAGCCGTTTTTGCTCTAACATTAAATGCCTCCAAATGGTATTTAATTAACTTCCCGGGGTGAAGAAACCCTTTTTGAGAACTCAGAGTGAGTAAATTGGCCATTTTCATGCTCTTTTAACCATTCCATAACTCTTGTGTTTTGGGCCCCTGGAAGCATGAAAATCACTTTAAACATGCTAATTTTAGCTCTAACACTGATGATCCACCTACAAATGTGAACTGACGTTCAAAAATAAAACATTTGAAAACGGACCATTTTCCACATTTCTGAAGCATGACATAATGGGGGGGTGTTATCTCTTTTGTCGAAAATCAGCCGTTTTTGCTCGAACATTAAATGCCTCCAAATGGTATTTAATTAACTTCCCGAGCCCCTGGAAGCATGAAAATCACTTTAAACATGCTAATTTTAGCTCTAACACTGATGATTCACCTACAAATGTGAACTGACGTTCAAAAATAAAACATTTGAAAACGGACCATTTTCCACATTTCTGAAGCATGACGTAATGGGGGGGTGTTATCTCTTTTGTCGAAAATCAGCCTTTTTTGCTCTAACATTAAATGCCTCCAAATGGTATTTAATTAACTTCCCGAGCCCCTGGAAGCATGAAAATCACTTTAAACATGCTAATTTTAGCTCTAACACTGATGATCCACCTACAAATGTGAACTGACGTTCAAAAATAAAACATTTGAAAACGGACCATTTTCCACATTTCTGAAGCATGACGTAATGGGGGGGTGTTATCTCTTTTGTCGAAAATCAGCCGTTTTTGCTCGAACATTAAATGCCTCCAAATGGTATTTAATTAACTTCCCGGGGTGAAGAAACCCTTTTTGAGAACTCAGAGTGAGTAAATTGGCCATTTTCATGCACTTTTAACCATTCCATAAATCTTGTGTTTTGGGCCCCTGGAAGCATGAAAATCACTTTAAACATGCTAATTTTAGCTCTAACACTGATGATCCACCTACAAATGTGAACTGACGTTCAAAAATAAAACATTTGAAAACGGACCATTTTCCACATTTCTGAAGCATGACGTAATGGGGGGGTGTTATCTCTTTTGTCGAAAATCAGCCGTTTTTGCTCTAACATTAAATGCCTCCAAATGGTATTTAATTAACTTCCCGGGGTGAAGAAACCCTTTTTGAGAACTCAGAGTGAGTAAATTGGCCATTTTCATGCACTTTTAACCATTCCATAAATCTTGTGTTTTGGGCCCCTGGAAGCATGAAAATCACTTTAAACATGCTAATTTTAGCTCTAACACTGATGATCCACCTACAAATGTGAATTGACGTTCAAAAATAAAACATTTGAAAACGGACCATTTTCCACATTTCTGAAGCATGACGTAATGGGGGGGTGTTATCTCTTTTGTCGAAAATCAGCCGTTTTTGCTCGAACATTAAATGCCTCCAAATGGTATTTAATTAACTTCCCGAGCCCCTGGAAGCATGAAAATCACTTTAAACATGCTCATTTTAGCTCTAACACTGATGATCCACCTACAAATGTGAACTGACGTTCAAAAATAAAACATTTGAAAACGGACCATTTTCCACATTTCTGAAGCATGACGTAATGGGGGGGTGTTATCTCTTTTGTCGAAAATCAGCCATTTTTGCTCGAACATTAAATGCCTCCAAATGGTATTTAATTAACTTCCCGGGGTGAAGAAACCCTTTTTGAGAACTCAGAGTGAGTAAATTGGCCATTTTCATGCACTTTTAACCATTCCATAAATCTTGTGTTTTGGGCCCCTGGAAGCATGAAAATCACTTTAAACATGCTAATTTTAGCTCTAACACTGATGATCCACCTACAAATGTGAACTGACGTTCAAAAATAAAACATTTGAAAACGGACCATTTTCCACATTTCTGAAGCATGACGTAATGGGGGGGTGTTATCTCTTTTGTCGAAAATCAGCCGGTTTTGCTAGAACATTAAATGCCTCCAAATGGTATTTAATTAACTTCCCGGGGTGAAGAAACCCTTTTTGAGAACTCAGAGTGAGTAAATTGGCCATTTTCATGCACTTTTAACCATTCCATAAATCTTGTGTTTTGGGCCCCTGGAAGCATGAAAATCACTTTAAACATGCTAATTTTAGCTCTAACACTGATGATCCACCTACAAATGTGAACTGACGTTCAAAAATAAAACATTTGAAAACGGACCATTTTCCACATTTCTGAAGTATGACGTAATGGGGGGGTGTTATCTCTTTTGTCGAAAATCTGCCGTTTTTGCTCGAACATTAAATGCCTCCAAATGGTATTTAATTAACTTCCCGAGCCCCTGGAAGCATGAAAATCACTTTAAACATGCTAATTTTAGCTCTAACACTGATGATCCACCTACAAATGTGAACTGACGTTCAAAAATAAAACATTTGAAAACGGACCATTTTCCACATTTCTGAAGCATGACGTAATGGGGGGGTGTTATCTCTTTTGTCGAAAATCAGCCGTTTTTGCTCGAACATTAAATGCCTCCAAATGGTATTTATTTCACTTCCCGAGCCCCTGGAAGCATGAAAATCACTTTAAACATGCTAATTTTAGCTCTAACACTGATGATCCACCTACAAATGTGAACTGACGTTCAAAAATAAAACATTTGAAAACGGACCATTTTCCACATTTTTGAAGCATGACGTAATGGGGGGGTGTTATCTCTTTTGTCGAAAATCAGCCGTTTTTGCTCGAACATTAAATGCCTCCAAATGGTATTTAATTAACTTCCCGAGCCCCTGGAAGCATGAAAATCACTTTAAACATGCTAATTTTAGCTCTAACACTGATGATCCACCTACAAATGTGAACTGACGTTCAAAAATAAAACATTTGAAAACGGACCATTTTCCACATTTCTGAAGCATGACGTAATGGGGGGGTGTTATCTCTTTTGTCGAAAATCAGCCGTTTTTGCTCTAACATTAAATGCCTCCAAATGGTATTTAATTAACTTCCCGGGGTGAAGAAACCCTTTTTGAGAACTCAGAGTGAGTAAATTGGCCATTTTCATGCACTTTTAACCATTCCATAAATCTTGTGTTTTGGGCCCCTGGAAGCATGAAAATCACTTTAAACATGCTAATTTTAGCTCTAACACTGATGATCCACCTACAAATGTGAACTGACGTTCAAAAATAAAACATTTGAAAACGGACCATTTTCCACATTTCTGAAGCATGACGTAATGGGGGGGTGTTATCTCTTTTGTCGAAAATCAGCCGTTTTTGCTCGAACATTAAATGCCTCCAAATGGTATTTAATTAACTTCCCGAGCCCCTGGAAGCATGAAAATCACTTTAAACATGCTCATTTTAGCTCTAACACTGATGATCCACCTACAAATGTGAACTGACGTTCAAAAATAAAACATTTGAAAACGGACCATTTTCCACATTTCTGAAGCATGACGTAATGGGGGGGTGTTATCTCTTTTGTCGAAAATCAGCCATTTTTGCTCGAACATTAAATGCCTCCAAATGGTATTTAATTAACTTCCCGGGGTGAAGAAACCCTTTTTGAGAACTCAGAGTGAGTAAATTGGCCATTTTCATGCACTTTTAACCATTCCATAAATCTTGTGTTTTGGGCCCCTGGAAGCATGAAAATCCCTTTAAACATGCTAATTTTAGCTCTAACACTGATGATCCACCTACAAATGTGAACTGACGTTCAAAAATAAAACATTTGAAAACGGACCATTTTCCACATTTCTGAAGCATGACGTAATGGGGGGGTGTTATCTCTTTTGTCGAAAATCAGCCGGTTTTGCTAGAACATTAAATGCCTCCAAATGGTATTTAATTAACTTCCCGGGGTGAAGAAACCCTTTTTGAGAACTCAGAGTGAGTAAATTGGCCATTTTCATGCACTTTTAACCATTCCATAAATCTTGTGTTTTGGGCCCCTGGAAGCATGAAAATCACTTTAAACATGCTAATTTTAGCTCTAACACTGATGATCCACCTACAAATGTGAACTGACGTTCAAAAATAAAACATTTGAAAACGGACCATTTTCCACATTTCTGAAGTATGACGTAATGGGGGGGTGTTATCTCTTTTGTCGAAAATCTGCCGTTTTTGCTCGAACATTAAATGCCTCCAAATGGTATTTAATTAACTTCCCGAGCCCCTGGAAGCATGAAAATCACTTTAAACATGCTAATTTTAGCTCTAACACTGATGATCCACCTACAAATGTGAACTGACGTTCAAAAATAAAACATTTGAAAACGGACCATTTTCCACATTTCTGAAGCATGACGTAATGGGGGGGTGTTATCTCTTTTGTCGAAAATCAGCCGTTTTTGCTCGAACATTAAATGCCTCCAAATGGTATTTATTTCACTTCCCGAGCCCCTGGAAGCATGAAAATCACTTTAAACATGCTAATTTTAGCTCTAACACTGATGATCCACCTACAAATGTGAACTGACGTTCAAAAATAAAACATTTGAAAACGGACCATTTTCCACATTTCTGAAGCATGACGTAATGGGGGGGTGTTATCTCTTTTGTCGAAAATCAGCCGTTTTTGCTCGAACATTAAATGCCTCCAAATGGTATTTAATTAACTTCCCGGGGTGAAGAAACCCTTTTTGAGAACACAGAGTGAGTAAATTGGCCATTTTCATGCACTTTTAACCATTCCATAAATCTTGTGTTTTGGGCCCCTGGAAGCATGAAAATCACTTTAAACATGCTAATTTTAGCTCTAACACTGATGATCCACCTACAAATGTGAACTGACGTTCAAAAATAAAACATTTGAAAACGGACCATTTTCCACATTTCTGAAGCATGACGTAATGGGGGGGTGTTATCTCTTTTGTCGAAAATCAGCCGTTTTTGCTCGAACATTAAATGCCTCCAAATGGTATTTAATTAACTTCCCGGGGTGAAGAAACCCTTTTTGAGAACTCAGAGTGAGTAAATTGGCCATTTTCATGCACTTTTAACCATTCCATAAATCTTGTGTTTTGGGCCCCTGGAAGCATGAAAATCACTTTAAACATGCTAATTTTAGCTCTAACACTGATGATCCACCTACAAATGTGAACTGACGTTCAAAAATAAAACATTTGAAAACGGACCATTTTCCACATTTCTGAAGCATGACGTAATGGGGGGTGTTATCTCTTTTGTCGAAAATCAGCCGTTTTTGCTCGAACATTAAATGCCTCCAAATGGTATTTAATTAACTTCCCGAGCCCCTGGAAGCATGAAAATCACTTTAAACATGCTAATTTTAGCTCTAACACTGATGATCCACCTACAAATGTGAACTGACGTTCAAAAATAAAACATTTGAAAACGGACCATTTTCCACATTTCTGAAGCATGACGTAATGGGGGGGTGTTATCTCTTTTGTCGAAAATCAGCCGTTTTTGCTCGAACATTAAATGCCTCCAAATGGTATTTAATTAACTTCCCGGGGTGAAGAAACCCTTTTTGAGAACTCAGAGTGAGTAAATTGGCAATTTTCATGCACTTTTAACCATTCCATAAATCTTGTGTTTTGGGCCCCTGGAAGCATGAAAATCACTTTAAACATGCTAATTTTAGCTCTAACACTGATGATCCACCTACAAATGTGAACTGACGTTCAAAAATAAAACATTTGAAAACGGACCATTTTCCACATTTCTGAAGCATGACGTAATGGGGGGGTGTTATCTCTTTTGTCGAAAATCAGCCGTTTTTGCTCGAACATTAAATGCCTCCAAATGGTATTTATTTCACTTCCCGAGCCCCTGGAAGCATGAAAATCACTTTAAACATGCTAATTTTAGCTCTAACACTGATGATCCACCTACAAATGTGAACTGACGTTCAAAAATAAAACATTTGAAAACGGACCATTTTCCACATTTCTGAAGCATGACGTAATGGGGGGGTGTTATCTCTTTTGTCGAAAATCAGCCGTTTTTGCTCTAACATTAAATGCCTCCAAATGGTATTTAATTAACTTCCCGGGGTGAAGAAACCCTTTTTGAGAACTCAGAGTGAGTAAATTGGCCATTTTCATGCTCTTTTAACCATTCCATAACTCTTGTGTTTTGGGCCCCTGGAAGCATGAAAATCACTTTAAACATGCTAATTTTAGCTCTAACACTGATGATCCACCTACAAATGTGAACTGACGTTCAAAAATAAAACATTTGAAAACGGACCATTTTCCACATTTCTGAAGCATGACGTAATGGGGGGGTGTTATCTCTTTTGTCGAAAATCAGCCGTTTTTGCTCGAACATTAAATGCCTCCAAATGGTATTTAATTAACTTCCCGAGCCCCTGGAAGCATGAAAATCACTTTAAACATGCTAATTTTAGCTCTAACACTGATGATCCACCTACAAATGTGAACTGACGTTCAAAAATAAAACATTTGAAAACGGACCATTTTCCACATTTCTGAAGCATGACGTAATGGGGGGGTGTTATGTCTTTTGTCGAAAATCAGCCGTTTTTGCTCGAACATTAAATGCCTCCAAATGGTATTTAATTAACTTCCCGAGCCCCTGGAAGCATGAAAATCACTTTAAACATGCTAATTTTAGCTCTAACACTGATGATTCACCTACAAATGTGAACTGACGTTCAAAAATAAAACATTTGAAAACAGACCATTTTCCACATTTCTGAAGCATGACGTAATGGGGGGGTGTTATCTCTTTTGTCGAAAATCAGCCTTTTTTGCTCTAACATTAAATGCCTCCAAATGGTATTTAATTAACTTCCCGAGCCCCTGGAAGCATGAAAATCACTTTAAACATGCTAATTTTAGCTCTAACACTGATGATCCACCTACAAATGTGAACTGACGTTCAAAAATAAAACATTTGAAAACGGACCATTTTCCACATTTCTGAAGCATGACGTAATGGGGGGGTGTTATCTCTTTTGTCGAAAATCAGCCGTTTTTGCTCGAACATTAAATGCCTCCAAATGGTATTTAATTAACTTCCCGGGGTGAAGAAACCCTTTTTGAGAACTCAGAGTGAGTAAATTGGCCATTTTCATGCACTTTTAACCATTCCATAAATCTTGTGTTTTGGGCCCCTGGAAGCATGAAAATCACTTTAAACATGCTAATTTTAGCTCTAACACTGATGATCCACCTACAAATGTGAACTGACGTTCAAAAATAAAACATTTGAAAACGGACCATTTTCCACATTTCTGAAGCATGACGTAATGGGGCGGTGTTATCTCTTTTGTCAAAAATCAGCCGTTTTTGCTCGAACATTAAATGCCTCCAAATGGTATTTAATTAACTTCCCGGGGTGAAGAAACCCTTTTTGAGAACTCAGAGTGAGTAAATTGGCCATTTTCATGCACTTTTAACCATTCCATAAATCTTGTGTTTTGGGCCCCTGGAAGCATGAAAATCACTTTAAACATGCTAATTTTAGCTCTAACACTGATGATCCACCTACAAATGTGAACTGACGTTCAAAAATAAAACATTTGAAAACGGACCATTTTCCACATTTCTGAAGCATGACGTAATGGGGGGGTGTTATCTCTTTTGTCGAAAATCAGCCGTTTTTGCTCGAACATTAAATGCCTCCAAATGGTATTTAATTAACTTCCCGGGGTGAAGAAACCCTTTTTGAGAACTCAGAGTGAGTAAATTGGCCATTTTCATGCACTTTTAACCATTCCATAAATCTTGTGTTTTGGGCCCCTGGAAGCATGAAAATCACTTTAAACATGCTAATTTTAGCTCTAACACTGATGATCCACCTACAAATGTGAACTGACATTCAAAAATAAAACATTTGAAAACGGACCATTTTCCACATTTCTGAAGCATGACGTAATGGGGGGGTGTTATCTCTTTTGTCGAAAATCAGCCGTTTTTGCTCGAACATTAAATGCCTCCAAATGGTATTTAATTAACTTCCCGAGCCCCTGGAAGCATGAAAATCACTTTAAACATGCTAATTTTAGCTCTAACACTGATGATCCACCTACAAATGTGAACTGACGTTCAAAAATAAAACATTTGAAAACGGACCATTTTCCACATTTCTGAAGCATGACGTAATGGGGGGGTGTTATCTCTTTTGTCGAAAATCAGCCGTTTTTGCTCGAACATTAAATGCCTCCAAATGGTATTTATTTCACTTCCCGAGCCCCTGGAAGCATGAAAATCACTTTAAACATGCTAATTTTAGCTCTAACACTGATGATCCACCTACAAATGTGAACTGACGTTCAAAAATAAAACATTTGAAAACGGACCATTTTCCACATTTCTGAAGCATGACGTAATGGGGGGGTGTTATCTCTTTTGTCGAAAATCAGCCGTTTTTGCTCGAACATTGAATGCCTCCAAATGGTATTTAATTAACTTCCCGGGGTGAAGAAACCCTTTTTGAGAACTCAGAGTGAGTAAATTGGCCATTTTCATGCACTTTTAACCATTCCATAAATCTTGTGTTTTGGGCCCCTGGAAGCATGAAAATCACTTTAAACATGCTAATTTTAGCTCTAACACTGATGATCCACCTACAAATGTGAACTGACGTTCAAAAATAAAACATTTGAAAACGGACCATTTTCCACATTTCTGAAGCATGACGTAATGGGGGGGTGTTATCTCTTTTGTCGAAAATCAGCCGTTTTTGCTCTAACATTAAATGCCTCCAAATGGTATTTAATTAACTTCCCGGGGTGAAGAAACCCTTTTTGAGAACTCAGAGTGAGTAAATTGGCCATTTTCATGCTCTTTTAACCATTCCATAACTCTTGTGTTTTGGGCCCCTGGAAGCATGAAAATCACTTTAAACATGCTAATTTTAGCTCTAACACTGATGATCCACCTACAAATGTGAACTGACGTTCAAAAATAAAACATTTGAAAACGGACCATTTTCCACATTTCTGAAGCATGACGTAATGGGGGGGTGTTATCTCTTTTGTCGAAAATCAGCCGTTTTTGCTCGAACATTAAATGCCTCCAAATGGTATTTAATTAACTTCCCGAGCCCCTGGAAGCATGAAAATCACTTTAAACATGCTAATTTTAGCTCTAACACTGATGATCCACCTACAAATGTGAACTGACGTTCAAAAATAAAACATTTGAAAACGGACCATTTTCCACATTTCTGAAGCATGACGTAATGGGGGGGTGTTATGTCTTTTGTCGAAAATCAGCCGTTTTTGCTCGAACATTAAATGCCTCCAAATGGTATTTAATTAACTTCCCGAGCCCCTGGAAGCATGAAAATCACTTTAAACATGCTAATTTTAGCTCTAACACTGATGATTCACCTACAAATGTGAACTGACGTTCAAAAATAAAACATTTGAAAACAGACCATTTTCCACATTTCTGAAGCATGACGTAATGGGGGGGTGTTATCTCTTTTGTCGAAAATCAGCCTTTTTTGCTCTAACATTAAATGCCTCCAAATGGTATTTAATTAACTTCCCGAGCCCCTGGAAGCATGAAAATCACTTTAAACATGCTAATTTTAGCTCTAACACTGATGATCCACCTACAAATGTGAACTGACGTTCAAAAATAAAACATTTGAAAACGGACCATTTTCCACATTTCTGAAGCATGACGTAATGGGGGGGTGTTATCTCTTTTGTCGAAAATCAGCCGTTTTTGCTCGAACATTAAATGCCTCCAAATGGTATTTAATTAACTTCCCGGGGTGAAGAAACCCTTTTTGAGAACTCAGAGTGAGTAAATTGGCCATTTTCATGCACTTTTAACCATTCAATAAATCTTGTGTTTTGGGCCCCTGGAAGCATGAAAATCACTTTAAACATGCTAATTTTAGCTCTAACACTGATGATCCACCTACAAATGTGAACTGACGTTCAAAAATAAAACATTTGAAAACGGACCATTTTCCACATTTCTGAAGCATGACGTAATGGGGGGGTGTTATCTCTTTTGTCAAAAATCAGCCGTTTTTGCTCGAACATTAAATGCCTCCAAATGGTATTTAATTAACTTCCCGGGGTGAAGAAACCCTTTTTGAGAACTCAGAGTGAGTAAATTGGCCATTTTCATGCACTTTTAACCATTCCATAAATCTTGTGTTTTGGGCCCCTGGAAGCATGAAAATCACTTTAAACATGCTAATTTTAGCTCTAACACTGATGATCCACCTACAAATGTGAACTGACGTTCAAAAATAAAACATTTGAAAACGGACCATTTTCCACATTTCTGAAGCATGACGTAATGGGGGGGTGTTATCTCTTTTGTCGAAAATCAGCCGTTTTTGCTCGAACATTAAATGCCTCCAAATGGTATTTAATTAACTTCCCGGGGTGAAGAAACCCTTTTTGAGAACTCAGAGTGAGTAAATTGGCCATTTTCATGCACTTTTAACCATTCCATAAATCTTGTGTTTTGGGCCCCTGGAAGCATGAAAATCACTTTAAACATGCTAATTTTAGCTCTAACACTGATGATCCACCTACAAATGTGAACTGACATTCAAAAATAAAACATTTGAAAACGGACCATTTTCCACATTTCTGAAGCATGACGTAATGGGGGGGTGTTATCTCTTTTGTCGAAAATCAGCCGTTTTTGCTCGAACATTAAATGCCTCCAAATGGTATTTAATTAACTTCCCGAGCCCCTGGAAGCATGAAAATCACTTTAAACATGCTAATTTTAGCTCTAACACTGATGATCCACCTACAAATGTGAACTGACGTTCAAAAATAAAACATTTGAAAACGGACCATTTTCCACATTTCTGAAGCATGACGTAATGGGGGGGTGTTATCTCTTTTGTCGAAAATCAGCCGTTTTTGCTCGAACATTAAATGCCTCCAAATGGTATTTATTTCACTTCCCGAGCCCCTGGAAGCATGAAAATCACTTTAAACATGCTAATTTTAGCTCTAACACTGATGATCCACCTACAAATGTGAACTGACGTTCAAAAATAAAACATTTGAAAACGGACCATTTTCCACATTTCTGAAGCATGACGTAATGGGGGGGTGTTATCTCTTTTGTCGAAAATCAGCCGTTTTTGCTCGAACATTGAATGCCTCCAAATGGTATTTAATTAACTTCCCGGGGTGAAGAAACCCTTTTTGAGAACTCAGAGTGAGTAAATTGGCCATTTTCATGCACTTTTAACCATTCCATAAATCTTGTGTTTTGGGCCCCTGGAAGCATGAAAATCACTTTAAACATGCTAATTTTAGCTCTAACACTGATGATCCACCTACAAATGTGAACTGACGTTCAAAAATAAAACATTTGAAAACGGACCATTTTCCACATTTCTGAAGCATGACGTAATGGGGGGGTGTTATCTCTTTTGTCGAAAATCAGCCGTTTTTGCTCGAACATTAAATGCCTCCAAATGGTATTTAATTAACTTCCCGAGCCCCTGGAAGCATGAAAATCACTTTAAACATGCTCATTTTAGCTCTAACACTGATGATCCACCTACAAATGTGAACTGACGTTCAAAAATAAAACATTTGAAAACGGACCATTTTCCACATTTCTGAAGCATGACGTAATGGGGGGGTGTTATCTCTTTTGTCGAAAATCAGCCATTTTTGCTCGAACATTAAATGCCTCCAAATGGTATTTAATTAACTTCCCGGGGTGAAGAAACCCTTTTTGAGAACTCAGAGTGAGTAAATTGGCCATTTTCATGCACTTTTAACCATTCCATAAATCTTGTGTTTTGGGCCCCTGGAAGCATGAAAATCACTTTAAACATGCTAATTTTAGCTCTAACACTGATGATCCACCTACAAATGTGAACTGACGTTCAAAAATAAAACATTTGAAAACGGACCATTTTCCACATTTCTGAAGCATGACGTAATGGGGGGGTGTTATCTCTTTTGTCGAAAATCAGCCGGTTTTGCTAGAACATTAAATGCCTCCAAATGGTATTTAATTAACTTCCCGGGGTGAAGAAACCCTTTTTGAGAACTCAGAGTGAGTAAATTGGCCATTTTCATGCACTTTTAACCATTCCATAAATCTTGTGTTTTGGGCCCCTGGAAGCATGAAAATCACTTTAAACATGCTAATTTTAGCTCTAACACTGATGATCCACCTACAAATGTGAACTGACGTTCAAAAATAAAACATTTGAAAACGGACCATTTTCCACATTTCTGAAGCATGACGTAATGGGGGGGTGTTATCTCTTTTGTCGAAAATCTGCCGTTTTTGCTCGAACATTAAATGCCTCCAAATGGTATTTAATTAACTTCCCGAGCCCCTGGAAGCATGAAAATCACTTTAAACATGCTAATTTTAGCTCTAACACTGATGATCCACCTACAAATGTGAACTGACGTTCAAAAATAAAACATTTGAAAACGGACCATTTTCCACATTTCTGAAGCATGACGTAATGGGGGGGTGTTATCTCTTTTGTCGAAAATCAGCCGTTTTTGCTCGAACATTAAATGCCTCCAAATGGTATTTATTTCACTTCCCGAGCCCCTGGAAGCATGAAAATCACTTTAAACATGCTAATTTTAGCTCTAACACTGATGATCCACCTACAAATGTGAACTGACGTTCAAAAATAAAACATTTGAAAACGGACCATTTTCCACATTTCTGAAGCATGACGTAATGGGGGGGTGTTATCTCTTTTGTCGAAAATCAGCCGTTTTTGCTCGAACATTAAATGCCTCCAAATGGTATTTAATTAACTTCCCGGGGTGAAGAAACCCTTTTTGAGAACACAGAGTGAGTAAATTGGCCATTTTCATGCACTTTTAACCATTCCATAAATCTTGTGTTTTGGGCCCCTGGAAGCATGAAAATCACTTTAAACATGCTAATTTTAGCTCTAACACTGATGATCCACCTACAAATGTGAACTGACGTTCAAAAATAAAACATTTGAAAACGGACCATTTTCCACATTTCTGAAGCATGACGTAATGGGGGGGTGTTATCTCTTTTGTCGAAAATCAGCCGTTTTTGCTCGAACATTAAATGCCTCCAAATGGTATTTAATTAACTTCCCGGGGTGAAGAAACCCTTTTTGAGAACTCAGAGTGAGTAAATTGGCCATTTTCATGCACTTTTAACCATTCCATAAATCTTGTGTTTTGGGCCCCTGGAAGCATGAAAATCACTTTAAACATGCTAATTTTAGCTCTAACACTGATGATCCACCTACAAATGTGAACTGACGTTCAAAAATAAAACATTTGAAAACGGACCATTTTCCACATTTCTGAAGCATGACGTAATGGGGGGTGTTATCTCTTTTGTCGAAAATCAGCCGTTTTTGCTCGAACATTAAATGCCTCCAAATGGTATTTAATTAACTTCCCGAGCCCCTGGAAGCATGAAAATCACTTTAAACATGCTAATTTTAGCTCTAACACTGATGATCCACCTACAAATGTGAACTGACGTTCAAAAATAAAACATTTGAAAACGGACCATTTTCCACATTTCTGAAGCATGACGTAATGGGGGGGTGTTATCTCTTTTGTCGAAAATCAGCCGTTTTTGCTCGAACATTAAATGCCTCCAAATGGTATTTAATTAACTTCCCGAGCCCCTGGAAGCATGAAAATCACTTTAAACATGCTAATTTTAGCTCTAACACTGATGATCCACCTACAAATGTGAACTGACGTTCAAAAATAAAACATTTGAAAACGGACCATTTTCCACATTTCTGAAGCATGACGTAATGGGGGGGTGTTATGTCTTTTGTCGAAAATCAGCCGTTTTTGCTCGAACATTAAATGCCTCCAAATGGTATTTAATTAACTTCCCGAGCCCCTGGAAGCATGAAAATCACTTTAAACATGCTAATTTTAGCTCTAACACTGATGATTCACCTACAAATGTGAACTGACGTTCAAAAATAAAACATTTGAAAACAGACCATTTTCCACATTTCTGAAGCATGACGTAATGGGGGGGTTTTATCTCTTTTGTCGAAAATCAGCCTTTTTTGCTCTAACATTAAATGCCTCCAAATGGTATTTAATTAACTTCCCGAGCCCCTGGAAGCATGAAAATCACTTTAAACATGCTAATTTTAGCTCTAACACTGATGATCCACCTACAAATGTGAACTGACGTTCAAAAATAAAACATTTGAAAACGGACCATTTTCCACATTTCTGAAGCATGACGTAATGGGGGGGGTGTTATCTCTTTTGTCGAAAATCAGCCGTTTTTGCTCGAACATTAAATGCCTCCAAATGGTATTTAATTAACTTCCCGGGGTGAAGAAACCCTTTTTGAGAACTCAGAGTGAGTAAATTGGCCATTTTCATGCACTTTTAACCATTCCATAAATCTTGTGTTTTGGGCCCCTGGAAGCATGAAAATCACTTTAAACATGCTAATTTTAGCTCTAACACTGATGATCCACCTACAAATGTGAACTGACGTTCAAAAATAAAACATTTGAAAACGGACCATTTTCCACATTTCTGAAGCATGACGTAATGGGGGGGTGTTATCTCTTTTGTCAAAAATCAGCCGTTTTTGCTCGAACATTAAATGCCTCCAAATGGTATTTAATTAACTTCCCGGGGTGAAGAAACCCTTTTTGAGAACTCAGAGTGAGTAAATTGGCCATTTTCATGCACTTTTAACCATTCCATAAATCTTGTGTTTTGGGCCCCTGGAAGCATGAAAATCACTTTAAACATGCTAATTTTAGCTCTAACACTGATGATCCACCTACAAATGTGAACTGACGTTCAAAAATAAAACATTTGAAAACGGACCATTTTCCACATTTCTGAAGCATGACGTAATGGGGGGTGTTATCTCTTTTGTCGAAAATCAGCCGTTTTTGCTCGAACATTAAATGCCTTCAAATGGTATTTAATTAACTTCCCGGGGTGAAGAAACCCTTTTTGAGAACTCAGAGTGAGTAAATTGGCCATTTTCATGCACTTTTAACCATTCCATAAATCTTGTGTTTTGGGCCCCTGGAAGCATGAAAATCACTTTAAACATGCTAATTTTAGCTCTAACACTGATGATCCACCTACAAATGTGAACTGACATTCAAAAATAAAACATTTGAAAACGGACCATTTTCCACATTTCTGAAGCATGACGTAATGGGGGGGTGTTATCTCTTTTGTCGAAAATCAGCCGTTTTTGCTCGAACATTAAATGCCTCCAAATGGTATTTAATTAACTTCCCGAGCCCCTGGAAGCATGAAAATCACTTTAAACATGCTAATTTTAGCTCTAACACTGATGATCCACCTACAAATGTGAACTGACGTTCAAAAATAAAACATTTGAAAACGGACCATTTTCCACATTTCTGAAGCATGACGTAATGGGGGGGTGTTATCTCTTTTGTCGAAAATCAGCCGTTTTTGCTCGAACATTAAATGCCTCCAAATGGTATTTATTTCACTTCCCGAGCCCCTGGAAGCATGAAAATCACTTTAAACATGCTAATTTTAGCTCTAACACTGATGATCCACCTACAAATGTGAACTGACGTTCAAAAATAAAACATTTGAAAACGGACCATTTTCCACATTTCTGAAGCATGACGTAATGGGGGGGTGTTATCTCTTTTGTCGAAAATCAGCCGTTTTTGCTCGAACATTGAATGCCTCCAAATGGTATTTAATTAACTTCCCGGGGTGAAGAAACCCTTTTTGAGAACTCAGAGTGAGTAAATTGGCCATTTTCATGCACTTTTAACCATTCCATAAATCTTGTGTTTTGGGCCCCTGGAAGCATGAAAATCACTTTAAACATGCTAATTTTAGCTCTAACACTGATGATCCACCTACAAATGTGAACTGACGTTCAAAAATAAAACATTTGAAAACGGACCATTTTCCACATTTCTGAAGCATGACGTAATGGGGGGGTGTTATCTCTTTTGTCGAAAATCAGCCGTTTTTGCTCGAACATTAAATGCCTCCAAATGGTATTTAATTAACTTCCCGAGCCCCTGGAAGCATGAAAATCACTTTAAACATGCTCATTTTAGCTCTAACACTGATGATCCACCTACAAATGTGAACTGACGTTCAAAAATAAAACATTTGAAAACGGACCATTTTCCACATTTCTGAAGCATGACGTAATGGGGGGGTGTTATCTCTTTTGTCGAAAATCAGCCATTTTTGCTCGAACATTAAATGCCTCCAAATGGTATTTAATTAACTTCCCGGGGTGAAGAAACCCTTTTTGAGAACTCAGAGTGAGTAAATTGGCCATTTTCATGCACTTTTAACCATTCCATAAATCTTGTGTTTTGGGCCCCTGGAAGCATGAAAATCACTTTAAACATGCTAATTTTAGCTCTAACACTGATGATCCACCTACAAATGTGAACTGACGTTCAAAAATAAAACATTTGAAAACGGACCATTTTCCACATTTCTGAAGCATGACGTAATGGGGGGGTGTTATCTCTTTTGTCGAAAATCAGCCGGTTTTGCTAGAACATTAAATGCCTCCAAATGGTATTTAATTAACTTCCCGGGGTGAAGAAACCCTTTTTGAGAACTCAGAGTGAGTAAATTGGCCATTTTCATGCACTTTTAACCATTCCATAAATCTTGTGTTTTGGGCCCCTGGAAGCATGAAAATCACTTTAAACATGCTAATTTTAGCTCTAACACTGATGATCCACCTACAAATGTGAACTGACGTTCAAAAATAAAACATTTGAAAACGGACCATTTTCCACATTTCTGAAGCATGACGTAATGGGGGGGTGTTATCTCTTTTGTCGAAAATCTGCCGTTTTTGCTCGAACATTAAATGCCTCCAAATGGTATTTAATTAACTTCCCGAGCCCCTGGAAGCATGAAAATCACTTTAAACATGCTAATTTTAGCTCTAACACTGATGATCCACCTACAAATGTGAACTGACGTTCAAAAATAAAACATTTGAAAACGGACCATTTTCCACATTTCTGAAGCATGACGTAATGGGGGGGTGTTATCTCTTTTGTCGAAAA
The DNA here is from genome assembly GCF_964263255.1 of Lissotriton vulgaris. Classification (NCBI taxonomy): domain Eukaryota; kingdom Metazoa; phylum Chordata; class Amphibia; order Caudata; family Salamandridae; genus Lissotriton; species Lissotriton vulgaris. The sequence goes on along the minus strand of NW_028255464.1, from coordinate 167,842 downwards.
TCAGCCGTTTTTGCTCGAACATTAAATGCCTCCAAATGGTATTTATTTCACTTCCCGAGCCCCTGGAAGCATGAAAATCACTTTAAACATGCTAATTTTAGCTCTAACACTGATGATCCACCTACAAATGTGAACTGACGTTCAAAAATAAAACATTTGAAAACGGACCATTTTCCACATTTCTGAAGCATGACGTAATGGGGGGGTGTTATCTCTTTTGTCGAAAATCAGCCGTTTTTGCTCGAACATTAAATGCCTCCAAATGGTATTTAATTAACTTCCCGGGGTGAAGAAACCCTTTTTGAGAACACAGAGTGAGTAAATTGGCCATTTTCATGCACTTTTAACCATTCCATAAATCTTGTGTTTTGGGCCCCTGGAAGCATGAAAATCACTTTAAACATGCTAATTTTAGCTCTAACACTGATGATCCACCTACAAATGTGAACTGACGTTCAAAAATAAAACATTTGAAAACGGACCATTTTCCACATTTCTGAAGCATGACGTAATGGGGGGGTGTTATCTCTTTTGTCGAAAATCAGCCGTTTTTGCTCGAACATTAAATGCCTCCAAATGGTATTTAATTAACTTCCCGGGGTGAAGAAACCCTTTTTGAGAACTCAGAGTGAGTAAATTGGCCATTTTCATGCACTTTTAACCATTCCATAAATCTTGTGTTTTGGGCCCCTGGAAGCATGAAAATCACTTTAAACATGCTAATTTTAGCTCTAACACTGATGATCCACCTACAAATGTGAACTGACGTTCAAAAATAAAACATTTGAAAACGGACCATTTTCCACATTTCTGAAGCATGACGTAATGGGGGGTGTTATCTCTTTTGTCGAAAATCAGCCGTTTTTGCTCGAACATTAAATGCCTCCAAATGGTATTTAATTAACTTCCCGAGCCCCTGGAAGCATGAAAATCACTTTAAACATGCTAATTTTAGCTCTAACACTGATGATCCACCTACAAATGTGAACTGACGTTCAAAAATAAAACATTTGAAAACGGACCATTTTCCACATTTCTGAAGCATGACGTAATGGGGGGGTGTTATCTCTTTTGTCGAAAATCAGCCGTTTTTGCTCGAACATTAAATGCCTCCAAATGGTATTTAATTAACTTCCCGGGGTGAAGAAACCCTTTTTGAGAACTCAGAGTGAGTAAATTGGCCATTTTCATGCACTTTTAACCATTCCATAAATCTTGTGTTTTGGGCCCCTGGAAGCATGAAAATCACTTTAAACATGCTAATTTTAGCTCTAACACTGATGATCCACCTACAAATGTGAACTGACGTTCAAAAATAAAACATTTGAAAACGGACCATTTTCCACATTTCTGAAGCATGACGTAATGGGGGGGTGTTATCTCTTTTGTCGAAAATCAGCCGTTTTTGCTCGAACATTAAATGCCTCCAAATGGTATTTATTTCACTTCCCGAGCCCCTGGAAGCATGAAAATCACTTTAAACATGCTAATTTTAGCTCTAACACTGATGATCCACCTACAAATGTGAACTGACGTTCAAAAATAAAACATTTGAAAACGGACCATTTTCCACATTTCTGAAGCATGACGTAATGGGGGGGTGTTATCTCTTTTGTCGAAAATCAGCCGTTTTTGCTCTAACATTAAATGCCTCCAAATGGTATTTAATTAACTTCCCGGGGTGAAGAAACCCTTTTTGAGAACTCAGAGTGAGTAAATTGGCCATTTTCATGCTCTTTTAACCATTCCATAACTCTTGTGTTTTGGGCCCCTGGAAGCATGAAAATCACTTTAAACATGCTAATTTTAGCTCTAACACTGATGATCCACCTACAAATGTGAACTGACGTTCAAAAATAAAACATTTGAAAACGGACCATTTTCCACATTTCTGAAGCATGACGTAATGGGGGGGTGTTATCTCTTTTGTCGAAAATCAGCCGTTTTTGCTCGAACATTAAATGCCTCCAAATGGTATTTAATTAACTTCCCGAGCCCCTGGAAGCATGAAAATCACTTTAAACATGCTAATTTTAGCTCTAACACTGATGATCCACCTACAAATGTGAACTGACGTTCAAAAATAAAACATTTGAAAACGGACCATTTTCCACATTTCTGAAGCATGACGTAATGGGGGGGTGTTATGTCTTTTGTCGAAAATCAGCCGTTTTTGCTCGAACATTAAATGCCTCCAAATGGTATTTAATTAACTTCCCGAGCCCCTGGAAGCATGAAAATCACTTTAAACATGCTAATTTTAGCTCTAACACTGATGATTCACCTACAAATGTGAACTGACGTTCAAAAATAAAACATTTGAAAACAGACCATTTTCCACATTTCTGAAGCATGACGTAATGGGGGGGTGTTATCTCTTTTGTCGAAAATCAGCCTTTTTTGCTCTAACATTAAATGCCTCCAAATGGTATTTAATTAACTTCCCGAGCCCCTGGAAGCATGAAAATCACTTTAAACATGCTAATTTTAGCTCTAACACTGATGATCCACCTACAAATGTGAACTGACGTTCAAAAATAAAACATTTGAAAACGGACCATTTTCCACATTTCTGAAGCATGACGTAATGGGGGGGTGTTATCTCTTTTGTCGAAAATCAGCCGTTTTTGCTCGAACATTAAATGCCTCCAAATGGTATTTAATTAACTTCCCGGGGTGAAGAAACCCTTTTTGAGAACTCAGAGTGAGTAAATTGGCCATTTTCATGCACTTTTAACCATTCCATAAATCTTGTGTTTTGGGCCCCTGGAAGCATGAAAATCACTTTAAACATGCTAATTTTAGCTCTAACACTGATGATCCACCTACAAATGTGAACTGACGTTCAAAAATAAAACATTTGAAAACGGACCATTTTCCAAATTTCTGAAGCATGACGTAATGGGGGGGTGTTATCTCTTTTGTCAAAAATCAGCCGTTTTTGCTCGAACATTAAATGCCTCCAAATGGTATTTAATTAACTTCCCGGGGTGAAGAAACCCTTTTTGAGAACTCAGAGTGAGTAAATTGGCCATTTTCATGCACTTTTAACCATTCCATAAATCTTGTGTTTTGGGCCCCTGGAAGCATGAAAATCACTTTAAACATGCTAATTTTAGCTCTAACACTGATGATCCACCTACAAATGTGAACTGACGTTCAAAAATAAAACATTTGAAAACGGACCATTTTCCACATTTCTGAAGCATGACGTAATGGGGGGGTGTTATCTCTTTTGTCGAAAATCAGCCGTTTTTGCTCGAACATTAAATGCCTCCAAATGGTATTTAATTAACTTCCCGGGGTGAAGAAACCCTTTTTGAGAACTCAGAGTGAGTAAATTGGCCATTTTCATGCACTTTTAACCATTCCATAAATCTTGTGTTTTGGGCCCCTGGAAGCATGAAAATCACTTTAAACATGCTAATTTTAGCTCTAACACTGATGATCCACCTACAAATGTGAACTGACATTCAAAAATAAAACATTTGAAAACGGACCATTTTCCACATTTCTGAAGCATGACGTAATGGGGGGGTGTTATCTCTTTTGTCGAAAATCAGCCGTTTTTGCTCGAACATTAAATGCCTCCAAATGGTATTTAATTAACTTCCCGAGCCCCTGGAAGCATGAAAATCACTTTAAACATGCTAATTTTAGCTCTAACACTGATGATCCACCTACAAATGTGAACTGACGTTCAAAAATAAAACATTTGAAAACGGACCATTTTCCACATTTCTGAAGCATGACGTAATGGGGGGGTGTTATCTCTTTTGTCGAAAATCAGCCGTTTTTGCTCGAACATTAAATGCCTCCAAATGGTATTTATTTCACTTCCCGAGCCCCTGGAAGCATGAAAATCACTTTAAACATGCTAATTTTAGCTCTAACACTGATGATCCACCTACAAATGTGAACTGACGTTCAAAAATAAAACATTTGAAAACGGACCATTTTCCACATTTCTGAAGCATGACGTAATGGGGGGGTGTTATCTCTTTTGTCGAAAATCAGCCGTTTTTGCTCGAACATTGAATGCCTCCAAATGGTATTTAATTAACTTCCCGGGGTGAAGAAACCCTTTTTGAGAACTCAGAGTGAGTAAATTGGCCATTTTCATGCACTTTTAACCATTCCATAAATCTTGTGTTTTGGGCCCCTGGAAGCATGAAAATCACTTTAAACATGCTAATTTTAGCTCTAACACTGATGATCCACCTACAAATGTGAACTGACGTTCAAAAATAAAACATTTGAAAACGGACCATTTTCCACATTTCTGAAGCATGACGTAATGGGGGGGTGTTATCTCTTTTGTCGAAAATCAGCCGTTTTTGCTCTAACATTAAATGCCTCCAAATGGTATTTAATTAACTTCCCGGGGTGAAGAAACCCTTTTTGAGAACTCAGAGTGAGTAAATTGGCCATTTTCATGCTCTTTTAACCATTCCATAACTCTTGTGTTTTGGGCCCCTGGAAGCATGAAAATCACTTTAAACATGCTAATTTTAGCTCTAACACTGATGATCCACCTACAAATGTGAACTGACGTTCAAAAATAAAACATTTGAAAACGGACCATTTTCCACATTTCTGAAGCATGACGTAATGGGGGGGTGTTATCTCTTTTGTCGAAAATCAGCCGTTTTTGCTCGAACATTAAATGCCTCCAAATGGTATTTAATTAACTTCCCGAGCCCCTGGAAGCATGAAAATCACTTTAAACATGCTAATTTTAGCTCTAACACTGATGATCCACCTACAAATGTGAACTGACGTTCAAAAATAAAACATTTGAAAACGGACCATTTTCCACATTTCTGAAGCATGACGTAATGGGGGGGTGTTATGTCTTTTGTCGAAAATCAGCCGTTTTTGCTCGAACATTAAATGCCTCCAAATGGTATTTAATTAACTTCCCGAGCCCCTGGAAGCATGAAAATCACTTTAAACATGCTAATTTTAGCTCTAACACTGATGATTCACCTACAAATGTGAACTGACGTTCAAAAATAAAACATTTGAAAACAGACCATTTTCCACATTTCTGAAGCATGACGTAATGGGGGGGTGTTATCTCTTTTGTCGAAAATCAGCCTTTTTTGCTCTAACATTAAATGCCTCCAAATGGTATTTAATTAACTTCCCGAGCCCCTGGAAGCATGAAAATCACTTTAAACATGCTAATTTTAGCTCTAACACTGATGATCCACCTACAAATGTGAACTGACGTTCAAAAATAAAACATTTGAAAACGGACCATTTTCCACATTTCTGAAGCATGACGTAATGGGGGGGTGTTATCTCTTTTGTCGAAAATCAGCCATTTTTGCTCGAACATTAAATGCCTCCAAATGGTATTTAATTAACTTCCCGGGGTGAAGAAACCCTTTTTGAGAACTCAGAGTGAGTAAATTGGCCATTTTCATGCACTTTTAACCATTCCATAAATCTTGTGTTTTGGGCCCCTGGAAGCATGAAAATCACTTTAAACATGCTAATTTTAGCTCTAACACTGATGATCCACCTACAAATGTGAACTGACGTTCAAAAATAAAACATTTGAAAACGGACCATTTTCCACATTTCTGAAGCATGACGTAATGGGGGGGTGTTATCTCTTTTGTCGAAAATCAGCCGGTTTTGCTAGAACATTAAATGCCTCCAAATGGTATTTAATTAACTTCCCGGGGTGAAGAAACCCTTTTTGAGAACTCAGAGTGAGTAAATTGGCCATTTTCATGCACTTTTAACCATTCCATAAATCTTGTGTTTTGGGCCCCTGGAAGCATGAAAATCACTTTAAACATGCTAATTTTAGCTCTAACACTGATGATCCACCTACAAATGTGAACTGACGTTCAAAAATAAAACATTTGAAAACGGACCATTTTCCACATTTCTGAAGTATGACGTAATGGGGGGGTGTTATCTCTTTTGTCGAAAATCTGCCGTTTTTGCTCGAACATTAAATGCCTCCAAATGGTATTTAATTAACTTCCCGAGCCCCTGGAAGCATGAAAATCACTTTAAACATGCTAATTTTAGCTCTAACACTGATGATCCACCTACAAATGTGAACTGACGTTCAAAAATAAAACATTTGAAAACGGACCATTTTCCACATTTCTGAAGCATGACGTAATGGGGGGGTGTTATCTCTTTTGTCGAAAATCAGCCGTTTTTGCTCGAACATTAAATGCCTCCAAATGGTATTTAATTAACTTCCCGGGGTGAAGAAACCCTTTTTGAGAACACAGAGTGAGTAAATTGGCCATTTTCATGCACTTTTAACCATTCCATAAATCTTGTGTTTTGGGCCCCTGGAAGCATGAAAATCACTTTAAACATGCTAATTTTAGCTCTAACACTGATGATCCACCTACAAATGTGAACTGACGTTCAAAAATAAAACATTTGAAAACGGACCATTTTCCACATTTCTGAAGCATGACGTAATGGGGGGGTGTTATCTCTTTTGTCGAAAATCAGCCGTTTTTGCTCGAACATTAAATGCCTCCAAATGGTATTTAATTAACTTCCCGGGGTGAAGAAACCCTTTTTGAGAACTCAGAGTGAGTAAATTGGCCATTTTCATGCACTTTTAACCATTCCATAAATCTTGTGTTTTGGGCCCCTGGAAGCATGAAAATCACTTTAAACATGCTAATTTTAGCTCTAACACTGATGATCCACCTACAAATGTGAACTGACGTTCAAAAATAAAACATTTGAAAACGGACCATTTTCCACATTTCTGAAGCATGACGTAATGGGGGGTGTTATCTCTTTTGTCGAAAATCAGCCGTTTTTGCTCGAACATTAAATGCCTCCAAATGGTATTTAATTAACTTCCCGAGCCCCTGGAAGCATGAAAATCACTTTAAACATGCTAATTTTAGCTCTAACACTGATGATCCACCTACAAATGTGAACTGACGTTCAAAAATAAAACATTTGAAAACGGACCATTTTCCACATTTCTGAAGCATGACGTAATGGGGGGGTGTTATCTCTTTTGTCGAAAATCAGCCGTTTTTGCTCGAACATTAAATGCCTCCAAATGGTATTTAATTAACTTCCCGGGGTGAAGAAACCCTTTTTGAGAACTCAGAGTGAGTAAATTGGCCATTTTCATGCACTTTTAACCATTCCATAAATCTTGTGTTTTGGGCCCCTGGAAGCATGAAAATCACTTTAAACATGCTAATTTTAGCTCTAACACTGATGATCCACCTACAAATGTGAACTGACGTTCAAAAATAAAACATTTGAAAACGGACCATTTTCCACATTTCTGAAGCATGACGTAATGGGGGGGTGTTATCTCTTTTGTCGAAAATCAGCCGTTTTTGCTCGAACATTAAATGCCTCCAAATGGTATTTATTTCACTTCCCGAGCCCCTGGAAGCATGAAAATCACTTTAAACATGCTAATTTTAGCTCTAACACTGATGATCCACCTACAAATGTGAACTGACGTTCAAAAATAAAACATTTGAAAACGGACCATTTTCCACATTTCTGAAGCATGACGTAATGGGGGGGTGTTATCTCTTTTGTCGAAAATCAGCCGTTTTTGCTCTAACATTAAATGCCTCCAAATGGTATTTAATTAACTTCCCGGGGTGAAGAAACCCTTTTTGAGAACTCAGAGTGAGTAAATTGGCCATTTTCATGCTCTTTTAACCATTCCATAACTCTTGTGTTTTGGGCCCCTGGAAGCATGAAAATCACTTTAAACATGCTAATTTTAGCTCTAACACTGATGATCCACCTACAAATGTGAACTGACGTTCAAAAATAAAACATTTGAAAACGGACCATTTTCCACATTTCTGAAGCATGACGTAATGGGGGGGTGTTATCTCTTTTGTCGAAAATCAGCCGTTTTTGCTCGAACATTAAATGCCTCCAAATGGTATTTAATTAACTTCCCGAGCCCCTGGAAGCATGAAAATCACTTTAAACATGCTAATTTTAGCTCTAACACTGATGATCCACCTACAAATGTGAACTGACGTTCAAAAATAAAACATTTGAAAACGGACCATTTTCCACATTTCTGAAGCATGACGTAATGGGGGGGTGTTATGTCTTTTGTCGAAAATCAGCCGTTTTTGCTCGAACATTAAATGCCTCCAAATGGTATTTAATTAACTTCCCGAGCCCCTGGAAGCATGAAAATCACTTTAAACATGCTAATTTTAGCTCTAACACTGATGATTCACCTACAAATGTGAACTGACGTTCAAAAATAAAACATTTGAAAACAGACCATTTTCCACATTTCTGAAGCATGACGTAATGGGGGGGTGTTATCTCTTTTGTCGAAAATCAGCCTTTTTTGCTCTAACATTAAATGCCTCCAAATGGTATTTAATTAACTTCCCGAGCCCCTGGAAGCATGAAAATCACTTTAAACATGCTAATTTTAGCTCTAACACTGATGATCCACCTACAAATGTGAACTGACGTTCAAAAATAAAACATTTGAAAACGGACCATTTTCCACATTTCTGAAGCATGACGTAATGGGGGGGTGTTATCTCTTTTGTCGAAAATCAGCCGTTTTTGCTCGAACATTAAATGCCTCCAAATGGTATTTAATTAACTTCCCGGGGTGAAGAAACCCTTTTTGAGAACTCAGAGTGAGTATATTGGCCATTTTCATGCACTTTTAACCATTCCATAAATCTTGTGTTTTGGGCCCCTGGAAGCATGAAAATCACTTTAAACATGCTAATTTTAGCTCTAACACTGATGATCCACCTACAAATGTGAACTGACGTTCAAAAATAAAACATTTGAAAACGGACCATTTTCCACATTTCTGAAGCATGACGTAATGGGGGGGTGTTATCTCTTTTGTCAAAAATCAGCCGTTTTTGCTCGAACATTAAATGCCTCCAAATGGTATTTAATTAACTTCCCGGGGTGAAGAAACCCTTTTTGAGAACTCAGAGTGAGTAAATTGGCCATTTTCATGCACTTTTAACCATTCCATAAATCTTGTGTTTTGGGCCCCTGGAAGCATGAAAATCACTTTAAACATGCTAATTTTAGCTCTAACACTGATGATCCACCTACAAATGTGAACTGACGTTCAAAAATAAAACATTTGAAAACGGACCATTTTCCACATTTCTGAAGCATGACGTAATGGGGGGGTGTTATCTCTTTTGTCGAAAATCAGCCGTTTTTGCTCGAACATTAAATGCCTCCAAATGGTATTTAATTAACTTCCCGGGGTGAAGAAACCCTTTTTGAGAACTCAGAGTGAGTAAATTGGCCATTTTCATGCACTTTTAACCATTCCATAAATCTTGTGTTTTGGGCCCCTGGAAGCATGAAAATCACTTTAAACATGCTAATTTTAGCTCTAACACTGATGATCCACCTACAAATGTGAACTGACATTCAAAAATAAAACATTTGAAAACGGACCATTTTCCACATTTCTGAAGCATGACGTAATGGGGGGGTGTTATCTCTTTTGTCGAAAATCAGCCGTTTTTGCTCGAACATTAAATGCCTCCAAATGGTATTTAATTAACTTCCCGAGCCCCTGGAAGCATGAAAATCACTTTAAACATGCTAATTTTAGCTCTAACACTGATGATCCACCTACAAATGTGAACTGACGTTCAAAAATAAAACATTTGAAAACGGACCATTTTCCACATTTCTGAAGCATGACGTAATGGGGGGGTGTTATCTCTTTTGTCGAAAATCAGCCGTTTTTGCTCGAACATTAAATGCCTCCAAATGGTATTTATTTCACTTCCCGAGCCCCTGGAAGCATGAAAATCACTTTAAACATGCTAATTTTAGCTCTAACACTGATGATCCACCTACAAATGTGAACTGACGTTCAAAAATAAAACATTTGAAAACGGACCATTTTCCACATTTCTGAAGCATGACGTAATGGGGGGGTGTTATCTCTTTTGTCGAAAATCAGCCGTTTTTGCTCGAACATTGAATGCCTCCAAATGGTATTTAATTAACTTCCCGGGGTGAAGAAACCCTTTTTGAGAACTCAGAGTGAGTAAATTGGCCATTTTCATGCACTTTTAACCATTCCATAAATCTTGTGTTTTGGGCCCCTGGAAGCATGAAAATCACTTTAAACATGCTAATTTTAGCTCTAACACTGATGATCCACCTACAAATGTGAACTGACGTTCAAAAATAAAACATTTGAAAACGGACCATTTTCCACATTTCTGAAGCATGACGTAATGGGGGGGTGTTATCTCTTTTGTCGAAAATCAGCCGTTTTTGCTCTAACATTAAATGCCTCCAAATGGTATTTAATTAACTTCCCGGGGTGAAGAAACCCTTTTTGAGAACTCAGAGTGAGTAAATTGGCCATTTTCATGCTCTTTTAACCATTCCATAACTCTTGTGTTTTGGGCCCCTGGAAGCATGAAAATCACTTTAAACATGCTAATTTTAGCTCTAACACTGATGATCCACCTACAAATGTGAACTGACGTTCAAAAATAAAACATTTGAAAACGGACCATTTTCCACATTTCTGAAGCATGACGTAATGGGGGGGTGTTATCTCTTTTGTCGAAAATCAGCCGTTTTTGCTCGAACATTAAATGCCTCCAAATGGTATTTAATTAACTTCCCGAGCCCCTGGAAGCATGAAAATCACTTTAAACATGCTAATTTTAGCTCTAACACTGATGATCCACCTACAAATGTGAACTGACGTTCAAAAAAAAAACATTTGAAAACGGACCATTTTCCACATTTCTGAAGCATGACGTAATGGGGGGGTGTTATGTCTTTTGTCGAAAATCAGCCGTTTTTGCTCGAACATTAAATGCCTCCAAATGGTATTTAATTAACTTCCCGAGCCCCTGGAAGCATGAAAATCACTTTAAACATGCTAATTTTAGCTCTAACACTGATGATTCACCTACAAATGTGAACTGACGTTCAAAAATAAAACATTTGAAAACAGACCATTTTCCACATTTCTGAAGCATGACGTAATGGGGGGGTGTTATCTCTTTTGTCGAAAATCAGCCTTTTTTGCTCTAACATTAAATGCCTCCAAATGGTATTTAATTAACTTCCCGAGCCCCTGGAAGCATGAAAATCACTTTAAACATGCTAATTTTAGCTCTAACACTGATGATCCACCTACAAATGTGAACTGACGTTCAAAAATAAAACATTTGAAAACGGACCATTTTCCACATTTCTGAAGCATGACGTAATGGGGGGGTGTTATCTCTTTTGTCGAAAATCAGCCGTTTTTGCTCGAACATTAAATGCCTCCAAATGGTATTTAATTAACTTCCCGGGGTGAAGAAACCCTTTTTGAGAACTCAGAGTGAGTAAATTGGCCATTTTCATGCACTTTTAACCATTCCATAAATCTTGTGTTTTGGGCCCCTGGAAGCATGAAAATCACTTTAAACATGCTAATTTTAGCTCTAACACTGATGATCCACCTACAAATGTGAACTGACGTTCAAAAATAAAACATTTGAAAACGGACCATTTTCCACATTTCTGAAGCATGACGTAATGGGGGGGTGTTATCTCTTTTGTCAAAAATCAGCCGTTTTTGCTCGAACATTAAATGCCTCCAAATGGTATTTAATTAACTTCCCGGGGTGAAGAAACCCTTTTTGAGAACTCAGAGTGAGTAAATTGGCCATTTTCATGCACTTTTAACCATTCCATAAATCTTGTGTTTTGGGCCCCTGGAAGCATGAAAATCACTTTAAACATGCTAATTTTAGCTCTAACACTGATGATCCACCTACAAATGTGAACTGACGTTCAAAAATAAAACATTTGAAAACGGACCATTTTCCACATTTCTGAAGCATGACGTAATGGGGGGGTGTTATCTCTTTTGTCGAAAATCAGCCGTTTTTGCTCGAACATTAAATGCCTCCAAATGGTATTTAATTAACTTCCCGGGGTGAAGAAACCCTTTTTGAGAACTCAGAGTGAGTAAATTGGCCATTTTCATGCACTTTTAACCATTCCATAAATCTTGTGTTTTGGGCCCCTGGAAGCATGAAAATCACTTTAAACATGCTAATTTTAGCTCTAACACTGATGATCCACCTACAAATGTGAACTGACGTTCAAAAATAAAACATTTGAAAACGGACCATTTTCCACATTTCTGAAGCATGACGTAATGGGGGGGTGTTATCTCTTTTGTCAAAAATCAGCCGTTTTTGCTCGAACATTAAATGCCTCCAAATGGTATTTAATTAACTTCCCGGGGTGAAGAAACCCTTTTTGAGAACTCAGAGTGAGTAAATTGGCCATTTTCATGCACTTTTAACCATTCCATAAATCTTGTGTTTTGGGCCCCTGGAAGCATGAAAATCACTTTAAACATGCTAATTTTAGCTCTAACACTGATGATCCACCTACAAATGTGAACTGACGTTCAAAAATAAAACATTTGAAAACGGACCATTTTCCACATTTCTGAAGCATGACGTAATGGGGGGGTGTTATCTCTTTTGTCGAAAATCAGCCGTTTTTGCTCGAACATTAAATGCCTCCAAATGGTATTTAATTAACTTCCCGGGGTGAAGAAACCCTTTTTGAGAACTCAGAGTGAGTAAATTGGCCATTTTCATGCACTTTTAACCATTCCATAAATCTTGTGTTTTGGGCCCCTGGAAGCATGAAAATCACTTTAAACATGCTAATTTTAGCTCTAACACTGATGATCCACCTACAAATGTGAACTGACATTCAAAAATAAAACATTTGAAAACGGACCATTTTCCACATTTCTGAAGCATGACGTAATGGGGGGGTGTTATCTCTTTTGTCGAAAATCAGCCGTTTTTGCTCGAACATTAAATGCCTCCAAATGGTATTTAATTAACTTCCCGAGCCCCTGGAAGCATGAAAATCACTTTAAACATGCTAATTTTAGCTCTAACACTGATGATCCACCTACAAATGTGAACTGACGTTCAAAAATAAAACATTTGAAAACGGACCATTTTCCACATTTCTGAAGCATGACGTAATGGGGGGGTGTTATCTCTTTTGTCGAAAATCAGCCGTTTTTGCTCGAACATTAAATGCCTCCAAATGGTATTTATTTCACTTCCCGAGCCCCTGGAAGCATGAAAATCACTTTAAACATGCTAATTTTAGCTCTAACACTGATGATCCACCTACAAATGTGAACTGACGTTCAAAAACTAAAACATTTGAAAACGGACCATTTTCCACATTTCTGAAGCATGACGTAATGGGGGGGTGTTATCTCTTTTGTCGAAAATCAGCCGTTTTTGCTCGAACATTGAATGCCTCCAAATGGTATTTAATTAACTTCCCGGGGTGAAGAAACCCTTTTTGAGAACTCAGAGTGAGTAAATTGGCCATTTTCATGCACTTTTAACCATTCCATAAATCTTGTTTTTTTTTGGGCCCCTGGAAGCATGAAAATCACTTTAAACATGCTAATTTTAGCTCTAACACTGATGATCCACCTACAAATGTGAACTGACGTTCAAAAATAAAACATTTGAAAACGGACCATTTTCCACATTTCTGAAGCATGACGTAATGGGGGGGTGTTATCTCTTTTGTCGAAAATCAGCCGTTTTTGCTCGAACATTAAATGCCTCCAAATGGTATTTAATTAACTTCCCGAGCCCCTGGAAGCATGAAAATCACTTTAAACATGCTCATTTTAGCTCTAACACTGATGATCCACCTACAAATGTGAACTGACGTTCAAAAATAAAACATTTGAAAACGGACCATTTTCCACATTTCTGAAGCATGACGTAATGGGGGGGTGTTATCTCTTTTGTCGAAAATCAGCCATTTTTGCTCGAACATTAAATGCCTCCAAATGGTATTTAATTAACTTCCCGGGGTGAAGAAACCCTTTTTGAGAACTCAGAGTGAGTAAATTGGCCATTTTCATGCACTTTTAACCATTCCATAAATCTTGTGTTTTGGGCCCCTGGAAGCATGAAAATCACTTTAAACATGCTAATTTTAGCTCTAACACTGATGATCCACCTACAAATGTGAACTGACGTTCAAAAATAAAACATTTGAAAACGGACCATTTTCCACATTTCTGAAGCATGACGTAATGGGGGGGTGTTATCTCTTTTGTCGAAAATCAGCCGGTTTTGCTAGAACATTAAATGCCTCCAAATGGTATTTAATTAACTTCCCGGGGTGAAGAAACCCTTTTTGAGAACTCAGAGTGAGTAAATTGGCCATTTTCATGCACTTTTAACCATTCCATAAATCTTGTGTTTTGGGCCCCTGGAAGCATGAAAATCACTTTAAACATGCTAATTTTAGCTCTAACACTGATGATCCACCTACAAATGTGAACTGACGTTCAAAAATAAAACATTTGAAAACGGACCATTTTCCACATTTCTGAAGCATGACGTAATGGGGGGGTGTTATCTCTTTTGTCGAAAATCTGCCGTTTTTGCTCGAACATTAAATGCCTCCAAATGGTATTTAATTAACTTCCCGAGCCCCTGGAAGCATGAAAATCACTTTAAACATGCTAATTTTAGCTCTAACACTGATGATCCACCTACAAATGTGAACTGACGTTCAAAAATAAAACATTTGAAAACGGACCATTTTCCACATTTCTGAAGCATGACGTAATGGGGGGGTGTTATCTCTTTTGTCGAAAATCAGCCGTTTTTGCTCGAACATTAAATGCCTCCAAATGGTATTTATTTCACTTCCCGAGCCCCTGGAAGCATGAAAATCACTTTAAACATGCTAATTTTAGCTCTAACACTGATGATCCACCTACAAATGTGAACTGACGTTCAAAAATAAAACATTTGAAAACGGACCATTTTCCACATTTCTGAAGCATGACGTAATGGGGGGGTGTTATCTCTTTTGTCGAAAATCAGCCGTTTTTGCTCGAACATTAAATGCCTCCAAATGGTATTTAATTAACTTCCCGGGGTGAAGAAACCCTTTTTGAGAACACAGAGTGAGTAAATTGGCCATTTTCATGCACTTTTAACCATTCCATAAATCTTGTGTTTTGGGCCTCTGGAAGCATGAAAATCACTTTAAACATGCTAATTTTAGCTCTAACACTGATGATCCACCTACAAATGTGAACTGACGTTCAAAAATAAAACATTTGAAAACGGACCATTTTCCACATTTCTGAAGCATGACGTAATGGGGGGGTGTTATCTCTTTTGTCGAAAATCAGCCGTTTTTGCTCGAACATTAAATGCCTCCAAATGGTATTTAATTAACTTCCCGGGGTGAAGAAACCCTTTTTGAGAACTCAGAGTGAGTAAATTGGCCATTTTCATGCACTTTTAACCATTCCATAAATCTTGTGTTTTGGGCCCCTGGAAGCATGAAAATCACTTTAAACATGCTAATTTTAGCTCTAACACTGATGATCCACCTACAAATGTGAACTGACGTTCAAAAATAAAACATTTGAAAACGGACCATTTTCCACATTTCTGAAGCATGACGTAATGGGGGGTGTTATCTCTTTTGTCGAAAATCAGCCGTTTTTGCTCGAACATTAAATGCCTCCAAATGGTATTTAATTAACTTCCCGAGCCCCTGGAAGCATGAAAATCACTTTAAACATGCTAATTTTAGCTCTAACACTGATGATCCACCTACAAATGTGAACTGACGTTCAAAAATAAAACATTTGAAAACGGACCATTTTCCACATTTCTGAAGCATGACGTAATGGGGGGGTGTTATCTCTTTTGTCGAAAATCAGCCGTTTTTGCTCGAACATTAAATGCCTCCAAATGGTATTTAATTAACTTCCCGGGGTGAAGAAACCCTTTTTGAGAACTCAGAGTGAGTAAATTGGCCATTTTCATGCACTTTTAACCATTCCATAAATCTTGTGTTTTGGGCCCCTGGAAGCATGAAAATCACTTTAAACATGCTAATTTTAGCTCTAACACTGATGATCCACCTACAAATGTGAACTGACGTTCAAAAATAAAACATTTGAAAACGGACCATTTTCCACATTTCTGAAGCATGACGTAATGGGGGGGTGTTATCTCTTTTGTCGAAAATCAGCCGTTTTTGCTCGAACATTAAATGCCTCCAAATGGTATTTATTTCACTTCCCGAGCCCCTGGAAGCATGAAAATCACTTTAAACATGCTAATTTTAGCTCTAACACTGATGATCCACCTACAAATGTGAACTGACGTTCAAAAATAAAACATTTGAAAACGGACCATTTTCCACATTTCTGAAGCATGACGTAATGGGGGGGTGTTATCTCTTTTGTCGAAAATCAGCCGTTTTTGCTCTAACATTAAATGCCTCCAAATGGTATTTAATTAACTTCCCGGGGTGAAGAAACCCTTTTTGAGAACTCAGAGTGAGTAAATTGGCCATTTTCATGCTCTTTTAACCATTCCATAACTCTTGTGTTTTGGGCCCCTGGAAGCATGAAAATCACTTTAAACATGCTAATTTTAGCTCTAACACTGATGATCCACCTACAAATGTGAACTGACGTTCAAAAATAAAACATTTGAAAACGGACCATTTTCCACATTTCTGAAGCATGACGTAATGGGGGGGTGTTATCTCTTTTGTCGAAAATCAGCCGTTTTTGCTCGAACATTAAATGCCTCCAAATGGTATTTAATTAACTTCCCGAGCCCCTGGAAGCATGAAAATCACTTTAAACATGCTAATTTTAGCTCTAACACTGATGATCCACCTACAAATGTGAACTGACGTTCAAAAATAAAACATTTGAAAACGGACCATTTTCCACATTTCTGAAGCATGACGTAATGGGGGGGTGTTATGTCTTTTGTCGAAAATCAGCCGTTTTTGCTCGAACATTAAATGCCTCCAAATGGTATTTAATTAACTTCCCGAGCCCCTGGAAGCATGAAAATCACTTTAAACATGCTAATTTTAGCTCTAACACTGATGATTCACCTACAAATGTGAACTGACGTTCAAAAATAAAACATTTGAAAACAGACCATTTTCCACATTTCTGAAGCATGACGTAATGGGGGGGTGTTATCTCTTTTGTCGAAAATCAGCCGTTTTTGCTCGAACATTAAATGCCTCCAAATGGTATTTATTTCACTTCCCGAGCCCCTGGAAGCATGAAAATCACTTTAAACATGCTAATTTTAGCTCTAACACTGATGATCCACCTACAAATGTGAACTGACGTTCAAAAATAAAACATTTGAAAACGGACCATTTTCCACATTTCTGAAGCATGACGTAATGGGGGGGTGTTATCTCTTTTGTCGAAAATCAGCCGTTTTTGCTCTAACATTAAATGCCTCCAAATGGTATTTAATTAACTTCCCGGGGTGAAGAAACCCTTTTTGAGAACTCAGAGTGAGTAAATTGGCCATTTTCATGCACTTTTAACCATTCCATAAATCTTGTGTTTTGGGCCCCTGGAAGCATGAAAATCACTTTAAACATGCTAATTTTAGCTCTAACACTGATGATCCACCTACAAATGTGAACTGACGTTCAAAAATAAAACATTTGAAAACGGACCATTTTCCACATTTCTGAAGCATGACGTAATGGGGGGGTGTTATCTCTTTTGTCGAAAATCAGCCGTTTTTGCTCGAACATTAAATGCCTCCAAATGGTATTTAATTAACTTCCCGGGGTGAAGAAACCCTTTTTGAGAACTCAGAGTGAGTAAATTGGCCATTTTCATGCACTTTTAACCATTCCATAAATCTTGTGTTTTGGGCCCCTGGAAGCATGAAAATCACTTTAAACATGCTAATTTTAGCTCTAACACTGATGATCCACCTACAAATGTGAACTGACGTTCAAAAATAAAACATTTGAAAACGGACCATTTTCCACATTTCTGAAGCATGACGTAATGAGGGGGTGTTATCTCTTTTGTCGAAAATCAGCCGGTTTTGCTCGAACATTAAATGCCTCCAAATGGTATTTAATTAACTTCCCGGGGTGAAGAAACCCTTTTTGAGAACTCAGAGTGAGTAAATTGGCCATTTTCATGCACTTTTAACCATTCCATAAATCTTGTGTTTTGGGCCCCTGGAAGCATGAAAATCACTTTAAACATGCTAATTTTAGCTCTAACACTGATGATCCACCTACAAATGTGAACTGACGTTCAAAAATAAAACATTTGAAAACGGACCATTTTCCACATTTCTGAAGCATGACGTAATGGGGGGGTGTTATCTCTTTTGTCGAAAATCAGCCGTTTTTGCTCGAACATTAAATGCCTCCAAATGGTATTTAATTAACTTCCCGAGCCCCTGGAAGCATGAAAATCACTTTAAACATGCTAATTTTAGCTCTAACACTGATGATCCACCTACAAATGTGAACTGACGTTCAAAAATAAAACATTTGAAAACGGACCATTTTCCACATTTCTGAAGCATGACGTAATGGGGGGGTGTTATCTCTTTTGTCGAAAATCAGCCGTTTTTGCTCGAACATTAAATGCCTCCAAATGGTATTTATTTCACTTCCCGAGCCCCTGGAAGCATGAAAATCACTTTAAACATGCTAATTTTAGCTCTAACACTGATGATCCACCTACAAATGTGAACTGACGTTCAAAAATAAAACATTTGAAAACGGACCATTTTCCACATTTCTGAAGCATGACGTAATGGGGGGGTGTTATCTCTTTTGTCGAAAATCAGCCGTTTTTGCTCTAACATTAAATGCCTCCAAATGGTATTTAATTAACTTCCCGGGGTGAAGAAACCCTTTTTGAGAACTCAGAGTGAGTAAATTGGCCATTTTCATGCACTTTTAACCATTCCATAAATCTTGTGTTTTGGGCCCCTGGAAGCATGAAAATCACTTTAACCATGCTAATTTTAGCTCTAACACTGATGATCCACCTACAAATGTGAACTGACGTTCAAAAATAAAACATTTGAAAACGGACCATTTTCCACATTTCTGAAGCATGACGTAATGGGGGGGTGTTATCTCTTTTGTCGAAAATCAGCCGTTTTTGCTCGAACATTAAATGCCTCCAAATGGTATTTAATTAACTTCCCGGGGTGACGAAACCCTTTTTGAGAACTCAGAGTGAGTAAATTGGCCATTTTCATGCACTTTTAACCATTCCATAAATCTTGTGTTTTGGGCCCCTGGAAGCATGAAAATCACTTTAAACATGCTAATTTTAGCTCTAACACTGATGATCCACCTACAAATGTGAACTGACGTTCAAAAATAAAACATTTGAAAACGGACCATTTTCCACATTTCTGAAGCATGACGTAATGGGGGGGGTGTTATCTCTTTTGTCGAAAATCAGCCGTTTTTGCTCGAACATTAAATGCCTCCAAATGGTATTTAATTAACTTCCCGAGCCCCTGGAAGCATGAAAATCACTTTAAACATGCTAATTTTAGCTCTAACACTGATGATCCACCTACAAATGTGAACTGACGTTCAAAAATAAAACATTTGAAAACGGACCATTTTCCACATTTCTGAAGCATGACGTAATGGGGGGGTGTTATCTCTTTTGTCGAAAATCAGCCGTTTTTGCTCGAACATTAAATGCCTCCAAATGGTATTTATTTCACTTCCCGAGCCCCTGGAAGCATGAAAATCACTTTAAACATGCTAATTTTAGCTCTAACACTGATGATCCACCTACAAATGTGAACTGACGTTCAAAAATAAAACATTTGAAAACGGACCATTTTCCACATTTCTGAAGCATGACGTAATGGGGGGGTGTTATCTCTTTTGTCGAAAATCAGCCGTTTTTGCTCTAACATTAAATGCCTCCAAATGGTATTTAATTAACTTCCCGGGGTGAAGAAACCCTTTTTGAGAACTCAGAGTGAGTAAATTGGCCATTTTCATGCTCTTTTAACCATTCCATAACTCTTGTGTTTTGGGCCCCTGGAAGCATGAAAATCACTTTAAACATGCTAATTTTAGCTCTAACACTGATGATCCACCTACAAATGTGAACTGACGTTCAAAAATAAAACATTTGAAAACGGACCATTTTCCACATTTCTGAAGCATGACGTAATGGGGGGGTGTTATCTCTTTTGTCGAAAATCAGCCGTTTTTGCTCGAACATTAAATGCCTCCAAATGGTATTTAATTAACTTCCCGAGCCCCTGGAAGCATGAAAATCACTTTAAACATGCTAATTTTAGCTCTAACACTGATGATCCACCTACAAATGTGAACTGACGTTCAAAAATAAAACATTTGAAAACGGACCATTTTCCACATTTCTGAAGCATGACGTAATGGGGGGGTGTTATCTCTTTTGTCGAAAATCAGCCGTTTTTGCTCGAACATTAAATGCCTCCAAATGGTATTTATTTCACTTCCCGAGCCCCTGGAAGCATGAAAATCACTTTAAACATGCTAATTTTAGCTCTAACACTGATGATCCACCTACAAATGTGAACTGACGTTCAAAAATAAAACATTTGAAAACGGACCATTTTCCACATTTCTGAAGCATGACGTAATGGGGGGGTGTTATCTCTTTTGTCGAAAATCAGCCGTTTTTGCTCTAACATTAAATGCCTCCAAATGGTATTTAATTAACTTCCCGGGGTGAAGAAACCCTTTTTGAGAACTCAGAGTGAGTAAATTGGCCATTTTCATGCACTTTTAACCATTCCATAAATCTTGTGTTTTGGGCCCCTGGAAGCATGAAAATCACTTTAAACATGCTAATTTTAGCTCTAACACTGATGATCCACCTACAAATGTGAACTGACGTTCAAAAATAAAACATTTGAAAACGGACCATTTTCCACATTTCTGAAGCATGACGTAATGGGGGGGTGTTATCTCTTTTGTCGAAAATCAGCCGTTTTTGCTCGAACATTAAATGCCTCCAAATGGTATTTAATTAACTTCCCGGGGTGAAGAAACCCTTTTTGAGAACTCAGAGTGAGTAAATTGGCCATTTTCATGCACTTTTAACCATTCCATAAATCTTGTGTTTTGGGCCCCTGGAAGCATGAAAATCACTTTAAACATGCTAATTTTAGCTCTAACACTGATGATCCACCTACAAATGTGAACTGACGTTCAAAAATAAAACATTTGAAAACGGACCATTTTCCACATTTCTGAAGCATGACGTAATGGGGGGGGTGTTATCTCTTTTGTCGAAAATCAGCCGTTTTTGCTCGAACATTAAATGCCTCCAAATGGTATTTAATTAACTTCCCGAGCCCCTGGAAGCATGAAAATCACTTTAAACATGCTAATTTTAGCTCTAACACTGATGATCCACCTACAAATGTGAACTGACGTTCAAAAATAAAACATTTGAAAACGGACCATTTTCCACATTTCTGAAGCATGACGTAATGGGGGGGTGTTATCTCTTTTGTCGAAAATCAGCCGTTTTTGCTCGAACATTAAATGCCTCCAAATGGTATTTATTTCACTTCCCGAGCCCCTGGAAGCATGAAAATCACTTTAAACATGCTAATTTTAGCTCTAACACTGATGATCCACCTACAAATGTGAACTGACGTTCAAAAATAAAACATTTGAAAACGGACCATTTTCCACATTTCTGAAGCATGACGTAATGGGGGGGTGTTATCTCTTTTGTCGAAAATCAGCCGTTTTTGCTCTAACATTAAATGCCTCCAAATGGTATTTAATTAACTTCCCGGGGTGAAGAAACCCTTTTTGAGAACTCAGAGTGAGTAAATTGGCCATTTTCATGCTCTTTTAACCATTCCATAACTCTTGTGTTTTGGGCCCCTGGAAGCATGAAAATCACTTTAAACATGCTAATTTTAGCTCTAACACTGATGATCCACCTACAAATGTGAACTGACGTTCAAAAATAAAACATTTGAAAACGGACCATTTTCCACATTTCTGAAGCATGACGTAATGGGGGGGTGTTATCTCTTTTGTCGAAAATCAGCCGTTTTTGCTCGAACATTAAATGCCTCCAAATGGTATTTAATTAACTTCCCGAGCCCCTGGAAGCATGAAAATCACTTTAAACATGCTAATTTTAGCTCTAACACTGATGATTCACCTACAAATGTGAACTGACGTTCAAAAATAAAACATTTGAAAACGGACCATTTTCCACATTTCTGAAGCATGACGTAATGGGGGGGTGTTATCTCTTTTGTCGAAAATCAGCCTTTTTTGCTCTAACATTAAATGCCTCCAAATGGTATTTAATTAACTTCCCGAGCCCCTGGAAGCATGAAAATCACTTTAAACATGCTAATTTTAGCTCTAACACTGATGATCCACCTACAAATGTGAACTGACGTTCAAAAATAAAACATTTGAAAACGGACCATTTTCCACATTTCTGAAGCATGACGTAATGGGGGGGTGTTATCTCTTTTGTCGAAAATCAGCCGTTTTTGCTCGAACATTAAATGCCTCCAAATGGTATTTAATTAACTTCCCGGGGTGAAGAAACCCTTTTTGAGAACTCAGAGTGAGTAAATTGGCCATTTTCATGCACTTTTAACCATTCCATAAATCTTGTGTTTTGGGCCCCTGGAAGCATGAAAATCACTTTAAACATGCTAATTTTAGCTCTAACACTGATGATCCACCTACAAATGTGAACTGACGTTCAAAAATAAAACATTTGAAAACGGACCATTTTCCACATTTCTGAAGCATGACGTAATGGGGGGGTGTTATCTCTTTTGTCGAAAATCAGCCGTTTTTGCTCTAACATTAAATGCCTCCAAATGGTATTTAATTAACTTCCCGGGGTGAAGAAACCCTTTTTGAGAACTCAGAGTGAGTAAATTGGCCATTTTCATGCACTTTTAACCATTCCATAAATCTTGTGTTTTGGGCCCCTGGAAGCATGAAAATCACTTTAAACATGCTAATTTTAGCTCTAACACTGATGATCCACCTACAAATGTGAACTGACGTTCAAAAATAAAACATTTGAAAACGGACCATTTTCCACATTTCTGAAGCATGACGTAATGGGGGGGTGTTATCTCTTTTGTCGAAAATCAGCCGTTTTTGCTCGAACATTAAATGCCTCCAAATGGTATTTAATTAACTTCCCGAGCCCCTGGAAGCATGAAAATCACTTTAAACATGCTCATTTTAGCTCTAACACTGATGATCCACCTACAAATGTGAACTGACGTTCAAAAATAAAACATTTGAAAACGGACCATTTTCCACATTTCTGAAGCATGACGTAATGGGGGGGTGTTATCTCTTTTGTCGAAAATCAGCCATTTTTGCTCGAACATTAAATGCCTCCAAATGGTATTTAATTAACTTCCCGGGGTGAAGAAACCCTTTTTGAGAACTCAGAGTGAGTAAATTGGCCATTTTCATGCACTTTTAACCATTCCATAAATCTTGTGTTTTGGGCCCCTGGAAGCATGAAAATCACTTTAAACATGCTAATTTTAGCTCTAACACTGATGATCCACCTACAAATGTGAACTGACGTTCAAAAATAAAACATTTGAAAACGGACCATTTTCCACATTTCTGAAGCATGACGTAATGGGGGGGTGTTATCTCTTTTGTCGAAAATCAGCCGGTTTTGCTAGAACATTAAATGCCTCCAAATGGTATTTAATTAACTTCCCGGGGTGAAGAAACCCTTTTTGAGAACTCAGAGTGAGTAAATTGGCCATTTTCATGCACTTTTAACCATTCCATAAATCTTGTGTTTTGGGCCCCTGGAAGCATGAAAATCACTTTAAACATGCTAATTTTAGCTCTAACACTGATGATCCACCTACAAATGTGAACTGACGTTCAAAAATAAAACATTTGAAAACGGACCATTTTCCACATTTCTGAAGTATGACGTAATGGGGGGGTGTTATCTCTTTTGTCGAAAATCTGCCGTTTTTGCTCGAACATTAAATGCCTCCAAATGGTATTTAATTAACTTCCCGAGCCCCTGGAAGCATGAAAATCACTTTAAACATGCTAATTTTAGCTCTAACACTGATGATCCACCTACAAATGTGAACTGACGTTCAAAAATAAAACATTTGAAAACGGACCATTTTCCACATTTCTGAAGCATGACGTAATGGGGGGGTGTTATCTCTTTTGTCGAAAATCAGCCGTTTTTGCTCGAACATTAAATGCCTCCAAATGGTATTTATTTCACTTCCCGAGCCCCTGGAAGCATGAAAATCACTTTAAACATGCTAATTTTAGCTCTAACACTGATGATCCACCTACAAATGTGAACTGACGTTCAAAAATAAAACATTTGAAAACGGACCATTTTCCACATTTCTGAAGCATGACGTAATGGGGGGGTGTTATCTCTTTTGTCGAAAATCAGCCGTTTTTGCTCGAACATTAAATGCCTCCAAATGGTATTTAATTAACTTCCCGAGCCCCTGGAAGCATGAAAATCACTTTAAACATGCTAATTTTAGCTCTAACACTGATGATTCACCTACAAATGTGAACTGACGTTCAAAAATAAAACATTTGAAAACGGACCATTTTCCACATTTCTGAAGCATGACGTAATGGGGGGGTGTTATCACTTTTGTCGAAAATCAGCCTTTTTTGCTCTAACATTAAATGCCTCCAAATGGTATTTAATTAACTTCCCGAGCCCCTGGAAGCATGAAAATCACTTTAAACATGCTAATTTTAGCTCTAACACTGATGATCCACCTACAAATGTGAACTGACGTTCAAAAATAAAACATTTGAAAACGGACCATTTTCCACATTTCTGAAGCATGACGTAATGGGGGGGTGTTATCTCTTTTGTCGAAAATCAGCCGTTTTTGCTCGAACATTAAATGCCTCCAAATGGTATTTAATTAACTTCCCGGGGTGAAGAAACCCTTTTTGAGAACTCAGAGTGAGTAAATTGGCCATTTTCATGCACTTTTAACCATTCCATAAATCTTGTGTTTTGGGCCCCTGGAAGCATGAAAATCACTTTAAACATGCTAATTTTAGCTCTAACACTGATGATCCACCTACAAATGTGAACTGACGTTCAAAAATAAAACATTTGAAAACGGACCATTTTCCACATTTCTGAAGCATGACGTAATGGGGGGGTGTTATCTCTTTTGTCGAAAATCAGCCGTTTTTGCTCTAACATTAAATGCCTCCAAATGGTATTTAATTAACTTCCCGGGGTGAAGAAACCCTTTTTGAGAACTCAGAGTGAGTAAATTGGCCATTTTCATGCACTTTTAACCATTCCATAAATCTTGTGTTTTGGGCCCCTGGAAGCATGAAAATCACTTTAAACATGCTAATTTTAGCTCTAACACTGATGATCCACCTACAAATGTGAACTGACGTTCAAAAATAAAACATTTGAAAACGGACCATTTTCCACATTTCTGAAGCATGACGTAATGGGGGGGTGTTATCTCTTTTGTCGAAAATCAGCCGTTTTTGCTCGAACATTAAATGCCTCCAAATGGTATTTAATTAACTTCCCGAGCCCCTGGAAGCATGAAAATCACTTTAAACATGCTCATTTTAGCTCTAACACTGATGATCCACCTACAAATGTGAACTGACGTTCAAAAATAAAACATTTGAAAACGGACCATTTTCCACATTTCTGAAGCATGACGTAATGGGGGGGTGTTATCTCTTTTGTCGAAAATCAGCCATTTTTGCTCGAACATTAAATGCCTCCAAATGGTATTTAATTAACTTCCCGGGGTGAAGAAACCCTTTTTGAGAACTCAGAGTGAGTAAATTGGCCATTTTCATGCACTTTTAACCATTCCATAAATCTTGTGTTTTGGGCCCCTGGAAGCATGAAAATCACTTTAAACATGCTAATTTTAGCTCTAACACTGATGATCCACCTACAAATGTGAACTGACGTTCAAAAATAAAACATTTGAAAACGGACCATTTTCCACATTTCTGAAGCATGACGTAATGGGGGGGTGTTATCTCTTTTGTCGAAAATCAGCCGGTTTTGCTAGAACATTAAATGCCTCCAAATGGTATTTAATTAACTTCCCGGGGTGAAGAAACCCTTTTTGAGAACTCAGAGTGAGTAAATTGGCCATTTTCATGCACTTTTAACCATTCCATAAATCTTGTGTTTTGGGCCCCTGGAAGCATGAAAATCACTTTAAACATGCTAATTTTAGCTCTAACACTGATGATCCACCTACAAATGTGAACTGACGTTCAAAAATAAAACATTTGAAAACGGACCATTTTCCACATTTCTGAAGTATGACGTAATGGGGGGGTGTTATCTCTTTTGTCGAAGATCTGCCGTTTTTGCTCGAACATTAAATGCCTCCAAATGGTATTTAATTAACTTCCCGAGCCCCTGGAAGCATGAAAATCACTTTAAACATGCTAATTTTAGCTCTAACACTGATGATCCACCTACAAATGTGAACTGACGTTCAAAAATAAAACATTTGAAAACGGACCATTTTCCACATTTCTGAAGCATGACGTAATGGGGGGGTGTTATCTCTTTTGTCGAAAATCAGCCGTTTTTGCTCGAACATTAAATGCCTCCAAATGGTATTTATTTCACTTCCCGAGCCCCTGGAAGCATGAAAATCACTTTAAACATGCTAATTTTAGCTCTAACACTGATGATCCACCTACAAATGTGAACTGACGTTCAAAAATAAAACATTTGAAAACGGACCATTTTCCACATTTCTGAAGCATGACGTAATGGGGGGGTGTTATCTCTTTTGTCGAAAATCAGCCGTTTTTGCTCGAACATTAAATGCCTCCAAATGGTATTTAATTAACTTCCCGGGGTGAAGAAACCCTTTTTGAGAACACAGAGTGAGTAAATTGGCCATTTTCATGCACTTTTAACCATTCCATAAATCTTGTGTTTTGGGCCCCTGGAAGCATGAAAATCACTTTAAACATGCTAATTTTAGCTCTAACACTGATGATCCACCTACAAATGTGAACTGACGTTCAAAAATAAAACATTTGAAAACGGACCATTTTCCACATTTCTGAAGCATGACGTAATGGGGGGGTGTTATCTCTTTTGTCGAAAATCAGCCGTTTTTGCTCGAACATTAAATGCCTCCAAATGGTATTTAATTAACTTCCCGGGGTGAAGAAACCCTTTTTGAGAACTCAGAGTGAGTAAATTGGCCATTTTCATGCACTTTTAACCATTCCATAAATCTTGTGTTTTGGGCCCCTGGAAGCATGAAAATCACTTTAAACATGCTAATTTTAGCTCTAACACTGATGATCCACCTACAAATGTGAACTGACGTTCAAAAATAAAACATTTGAAAACGGACCATTTTCCACATTTCTGAAGCATGACGTAATGGGGGGGTGTTATCTCTTTTGTCGAAAATCAGCCGTTTTTGCTCGAACATTAAATGCCTCCAAATGGTATTTAATTAACTTCCCGAGCCCCTGGAAGCATGAAAATCACTTTAAACATGCTAATTTTAGCTCTAACACTGATGATCCACCTACAAATGTGAACTGACGTTCAAAAATAAAACATTTGAAAACGGACCATTTTCCACATTTCTGAAGCATGACGTAATGGGGGGGTGTTATCTCTTTTGTCGAAAATCAGCCGTTTTTGCTCGAACATTAAATGCCTCCAAATGGTATTTATTTCACTTCCCGAGCCCCTGGAAGCATGAAAATCACTTTAAACATGCTAATTTTAGCTCTAACACTGATGATCCACCTACAAATGTGAACTGACGTTCAAAAATAAAACATTTGAAAACGGACCATTTTCCACATTTCTGAAGCATGACGTAATGGGGGGGTGTTATCTCTTTTGTCGAAAATCAGCCGTTTTTGCTCTAACATTAAATGCCTCCAAATGGTATTTAATTAACTTCCCGGGGTGAAGAAACCCTTTTTGAGAACTCAGAGTGAGTAAATTGGCCATTTTCATGCACTTTTAACCATTCCATAAATCTTGTGTTTTGGGCCCCTGGAAGCATGAAAATCACTTTAAACATGCTAATTTTAGCTCTAACACTGATGATCCACCTACAAATGTGAACTGACGTTCAAAAATAAAACATTTGAAAACGGACCATTTTCCACATTTCTGAAGCATGACGTAATGGGGGGGTGTTATCTCTTTTGTCGAAAATCAGCCGTTTTTGCTCGAACATTAAATGCCTCCAAATGGTATTTAATTAACTTCCCGGGGTGAAGAAACCCTTTTTGAGAACTCAGAGTGAGTAAATTGGCCATTTTCATGCACTTTTAACCATTCCATAAATCTTGTGTTTTGGGCCCCTGGAAGCATGAAAATCACTTTAAACATGCTAATTTTAGCTCTAACACTGATGATCCACCTACAAATGTGAACTGACGTTCAAAAATAAAACATTTGAAAACGGACCATTTTCCACATTTCTGAAGCATGACGTAATGGGGGGGGTGTTATCTCTTTTGTCGAAAATCAGCCGTTTTTGCTCGAACATTAAATGCCTCCAAATGGTATTTAATTAACTTCCCGAGCCCCTGGAAGCATGAAAATCACTTTAAACATGCTAATTTTAGCTCTAACACTGATGATCCACCTACAAATGTGAACTGACGTTCAAAAATAAAACATTTGAAAACGGACCATTTTCCACATTTCTGAAGCATGACGTAATGGGGGGGTGTTATCTCTTTTGTCGAAAATCAGCCGTTTTTGCTCGAACATTAAATGCCTCCAAATGGTATTTATTTCACTTCCCGAGCCCCTGGAAGCATGAAAATCACTTTAAACATGCTAATTTTAGCTCTAACACTGATGATCCACCTACAAATGTGAACTGACGTTCAAAAATAAAACATTTGAAAACGGACCATTTTCCACATTTCTGAAGCATGACGTAATGGGGGGGTGTTATCTCTTTTGTCGAAAATCAGCCGTTTTTGCTCTAACATTAAATGCCTCCAAATGGTATTTAATTAACTTCCCGGGGTGAAGAAACCCTTTTTGAGAACTCAGAGTGAGTAAATTGGCCATTTTCATGCTCTTTTAACCATTCCATAACTCTTGTGTTTTGGGCCCCTGGAAGCATGAAAATCACTTTAAACATGCTAATTTTAGCTCTAACACTGATGATCCACCTACAAATGTGAACTGACGTTCAAAAATAAAACATTTGAAAACGGACCATTTTCCACATTTCTGAAGCATGACGTAATGGGGGGGTGTTATCTCTTTTGTCGAAAATCAGCCGTTTTTGCTCGAACATTAAATGCCTCCAAATGGTATTTAATTAACTTCCCGAGCCCCTGGAAGCATGAAAATCACTTTAAACATGCTAATTTTAGCTCTAACACTGATGATTCACCTACAAATGTGAACTGACGTTCAAAAATAAAACATTTGAAAACGGACCATTTTCCACATTTCTGAAGCATGACGTAATGGGGGGGTGTTATCTCTTTTGTCGAAAATCAGCCTTTTTTGCTCTAACATTAAATGCCTCCAAATGGTATTTAATTAACTTCCCGAGCCCCTGGAAGCATGAAAATCACTTTAAACATGCTAATTTTAGCTCTAACACTGATGATCCACCTACAAATGTGAACTGACGTTCAAAAATAAAACATTTGAAAACGGACCATTTTCCACATTTCTGAAGCATGACGTAATGGGGGGGTGTTATCTCTTTTGTCGAAAATCAGCCGTTTTTGCTCGAACATTAAATGCCTCCAAATGGTATTTAATTAACTTCCCGGGGTGAAGAAACCCTTTTTGAGAACTCAGAGTGAGTAAATTGGCCATTTTCATGCACTTTTAACCATTCCATAAATCTTGTGTTTTGGGCCCCTGGAAGCATGAAAATCACTTTAAACATGCTAATTTTAGCTCTAACACTGATGATCCACCTACAAATGTGAACTGACGTTCAAAAATAAAACATTTGAAAACGGACCATTTTCCACATTTCTGAAGCATGACGTAATGGGGGGGTGTTATCTCTTTTGTCGAAAATCAGCCGTTTTTGCTCTAACATTAAATGCCTCCAAATGGTATTTAATTAACTTCCCGGGGTGAAGAAACCCTTTTTGAGAACTCAGAGTGAGTAAATTGGCCATTTTCATGCACTTTTAACCATTCCATAAATCTTGTGTTTTGGGCCCCTGGAAGCATGAAAATCACTTTAAACATGCTAATTTTAGCTCTAACACTGATGATCCACCTACAAATGTGAACTGACGTTCAAAAATAAAACATTTGAAAACGGACCATTTTCCACATTTCTGAAGCATGACGTAATGGGGGGGTGTTATCTCTTTTGTCGAAAATCAGCCGTTTTTGCTCGAACATTAAATGCCTCCAAATGGTATTTAATTAACTTCCCGAGCCCCTGGAAGCATGAAAATCACTTTAAACATGCTCATTTTAGCTCTAACACTGATGATCCACCTACAAATGTGAACTGACGTTCAAAAATAAAACATTTGAAAACGGACCATTTTCCACATTTCTGAAGCATGACGTAATGGGGGGGTGTTATCTCTTTTGTCGAAAATCAGCCATTTTTGCTCGAACATTAAATGCCTCCAAATGGTATTTAATTAACTTCCCGGGGTGAAGAAACCCTTTTTGAGAACTCAGAGTGAGTAAATTGGCCATTTTCATGCACTTTTAACCATTCCATAAATCTTGTGTTTTGGGCCCCTGGAAGCATGAAAATCACTTTAAACATGCTAATTTTAGCTCTAACACTGATGATCCACCTACAAATGTGAACTGACGTTCAAAAATAAAACATTTGAAAACGGACCATTTTCCACATTTCTGAAGCATGACGTAATGGGGGGGTGTTATCTCTTTTGTCGAAAATCAGCCGGTTTTGCTAGAACATTAAATGCCTCCAAATGGTATTTAATTAACTTCCCGGGGTGAAGAAACCCTTTTTGAGAACTCAGAGTGAGTAAATTGGCCATTTTCATGCACTTTTAACCATTCCATAAATCTTGTGTTTTGGGCCCCTGGAAGCATGAAAATCACTTTAAACATGCTAATTTTAGCTCTAACACTGATGATCCACCTACAAATGTGAACTGACGTTCAAAAATAAAACATTTGAAAACGGACCATTTTCCACATTTCTGAAGTATGACGTAATGGGGGGGTGTTATCTCTTTTGTCGAAAATCTGCCGTTTTTGCTCGAACATTAAATGCCTCCAAATGGTATTTAATTAACTTCCCGAGCCCCTGGAAGCATGAAAATCACTTTAAACATGCTAATTTTAGCTCTAACACTGATGATCCACCTACAAATGTGAACTGACGTTCAAAAATAAAACATTTGAAAACGGACCATTTTCCACATTTCTGAAGCATGACGTAATGGGGGGGTGTTATCTCTTTTGTCGAAAATCAGCCGTTTTTGCTCGAACATTAAATGCCTCCAAATGGTATTTATTTCACTTCCCGAGCCCCTGGAAGCATGAAAATCACTTTAAACATGCTAATTTTAGCTCTAACACTGATGATCCACCTACAAATGTGAACTGACGTTCAAAAATAAAACATTTGAAAACGGACCATTTTCCACATTTCTGAAGCATGACGTAATGGGGGGGTGTTATCTCTTTTGTCGAAAATCAGCCGTTTTTGCTCGAACATTAAATGCCTCCAAATGGTATTTAATTAACTTCCCGAGCCCCTGGAAGCATGAAAATCACTTTAAACATGCTAATTTTAGCTCTAACACTGATGATTCACCTACAAATGTGAACTGACGTTCAAAAATAAAACATTTGAAAACGGACCATTTTCCACATTTCTGAAGCATGACGTAATGGGGGGGTGTTATCACTTTTGTCGAAAATCAGCCTTTTTTGCTCTAACATTAAATGCCTCCAAATGGTATTTAATTAACTTCCCGAGCCCCTGGAAGCATGAAAATCACTTTAAACATGCTAATTTTAGCTCTAACACTGATGATCCACCTACAAATGTGAACTGACGTTCAAAAATAAAACATTTGAAAACGGACCATTTTCCACATTTCTGAAGCATGACGTAATGGGGGGGTGTTATCTCTTTTGTCGAAAATCAGCCGTTTTTGCTCGAACATTAAATGCCTCCAAATGGTATTTAATTAACTTCCCGGGGTGAAGAAACCCTTTTTGAGAACTCAGAGTGAGTAAATTGGCCATTTTCATGCACTTTTAACCATTCCATAAATCTTGTGTTTTGGGCCCCTGGAAGCATGAAAATCACTTTAAACATGCTAATTTTAGCTCTAACACTGATGATCCACCTACAAATGTGAACTGACGTTCAAAAATAAAACATTTGAAAACGGACCATTTTCCACATTTCTGAAGCATGACGTAATGGGGGGGTGTTATCTCTTTTGTCGAAAATCAGCCGTTTTTGCTCTAACATTAAATGCCTCCAAATGGTATTTAATTAACTTCCCGGGGTGAAGAAACCCTTTTTGAGAACTCAGAGTGAGTAAATTGGCCATTTTCATGCACTTTTAACCATTCCATAAATCTTGTGTTTTGGGCCCCTGGAAGCATGAAAATCACTTTAAACATGCTAATTTTAGCTCTAACACTGATGATCCACCTACAAATGTGAACTGACGTTCAAAAATAAAACATTTGAAAACGGACCATTTTCCACATTTCTGAAGCATGACGTAATGGGGGGGTGTTATCTCTTTTGTCGAAAATCAGCCGTTTTTGCTCGAACATTAAATGCCTCCAAATGGTATTTAATTAACTTCCCGAGCCCCTGGAAGCATGAAAATCACTTTAAACATGCTCATTTTAGCTCTAACACTGATGATCCACCTACAAATGTGAACTGACGTTCAAAAATAAAACATTTGAAAACGGACCATTTTCCACATTTCTGAAGCATGACGTAATGGGGGGGTGTTATCTCTTTTGTCGAAAATCAGCCATTTTTGCTCGAACATTAAATGCCTCCAAATGGTATTTAATTAACTTCCCGGGGTGAAGAAACCCTTTTTGAGAACTCAGAGTGAGTAAATTGGCCATTTTCATGCACTTTTAACCATTCCATAAATCTTGTGTTTTGGGCCCCTGGAAGCATGAAAATCACTTTAAACATGCTAATTTTAGCTCTAACACTGATGATCCACCTACAAATGTGAACTGACGTTCAAAAATAAAACATTTGAAAACGGACCATTTTCCACATTTCTGAAGCATGACGTAATGGGGGGGTGTTATCTCTTTTGTCGAAAATCAGCCGGTTTTGCTAGAACATTAAATGCCTCCAAATGGTATTTAATTAACTTCCCGGGGTGAAGAAACCCTTTTTGAGAACTCAGAGTGAGTAAATTGGCCATTTTCATGCACTTTTAACCATTCCATAAATCTTGTGTTTTGGGCCCCTGGAAGCATGAAAATCACTTTAAACATGCTAATTTTAGCTCTAACACTGATGATCCACCTACAAATGTGAACTGACGTTCAAAAATAAAACATTTGAAAACGGACCATTTTCCACATTTCTGAAGTATGACGTAATGGGGGGGTGTTATCTCTTTTGTCGAAAATCTGCCGTTTTTGCTCGAACATTAAATGCCTCCAAATGGTATTTAATTAACTTCCCGAGCCCCTGGAAGCATGAAAATCACTTTAAACATGCTAATTTTAGCTCTAACACTGATGATCCACCTACAAATGTGAACTGACGTTCAAAAATAAAACATTTGAAAACGGACCATTTTCCACATTTCTGAAGCATGACGTAATGGGGGGGTGTTATCTCTTTTGTCGAAAATCAGCCGTTTTTGCTCGAACATTAAATGCCTCCAAATGGTATTTATTTCACTTCCCGAGCCCCTGGAAGCATGAAAATCACTTTAAACATGCTAATTTTAGCTCTAACACTGATGATCCACCTACAAATGTGAACTGACGTTCAAAAATAAAACATTTGAAAACGGACCATTTTCCACATTTCTGAAGCATGACGTAATGGGGGGGTGTTATCTCTTTTGTCGAAAATCAGCCGTTTTTGCTCGAACATTAAATGCCTCCAAATGGTATTTAATTAACTTCCCGGGGTGAAGAAACCCTTTTTGAGAACTCAGAGTGAGTAAATTGGCCATTTTCATGCACTTTTAACCATTCCATAAATCTTGTGTTTTGGGCCCCTGGAAGCATGAAAATCACTTTAAACATGCTAATTTTAGCTCTAACACTGATGATCCACCTACAAATGTGAACTGACGTTCAAAAATAAAACATTTGAAAACGGACCATTTTCCACATTTCTGAAGCATGACGTAATGGGGGGGTGTTATCTCTTTTGTCGAAAATCAGCCGTTTTTGCTCGAACATTAAATGCCTCCAAATGGTATTTATTTCACTTCCCGAGCCCCTGGAAGCATGAAAATCACTTTAAACATGCTAATTTTAGCTCTAACACTGATGATCCACCTACAAATGTGAACTGACGTTCAAAAATAAAACATTTGAAAACGGACCATTTTCCACATTTCTGAAGCATGACGTAATGGGGGGGTGTTATCTCTTTTGTCGAAAATCAGCCGTTTTTGCTCTAACATTAAATGCCTCCAAATGGTATTTAATTAACTTCCCGGGGTGAAGAAACCCTTTTTGAGAACTCAGAGTGAGTAAATTGGCCATTTTCATGCTCTTTTAACCATTCCATAACTCTTGTGTTTTGGGCCCCTGGAAGCATGAAAATCACTTTAAACATGCTAATTTTAGCTCTAACACTGATGATCCACCTACAAATGTGAACTGACGTTCAAAAATAAAACATTTGAAAACGGACCATTTTCCACATTTCTGAAGCATGACGTAATGGGGGGGTGTTATCTCTTTTGTCGAAAATCAGCCGTTTTTGCTCGAACATTAAATGCCTCCAAATGGTATTTAATTAACTTCCCGAGCCCCTGGAAGCATGAAAATCACTTTAAACATGCTAATTTTAGCTCTAACACTGATGATCCACCTACAAATGTGAACTGACGTTCAAAAATAAAACATTTGAAAACGGACCATTTTCCACATTTCTGAAGCATGACGTAATGGGGGGGTGTTATGTCTTTTGTCGAAAATCAGCCGTTTTTGCTCGAACATTAAATGCCTCCAAATGGTATTTAATTAACTTCCCGAGCCCCTGGAAGCATGAAAATCACTTTAAACATGCTAATTTTAGCTCTAACACTGATGATTCACCTACAAATGTGAACTGACGTTCAAAAATAAAACATTTGAAAACAGACCATTTTCCACATTTCTGAAGCATGACGTAATGGGGGGGTGTTATCTCTTTTGTCGAAAATCAGCCGTTTTTGCTCGAACATTAAATGCCTCCAAATGGTATTTATTTCACTTCCCGAGCCCCTGGAAGCATGAAAATCACTTTAAACATGCTAATTTTAGCTCTAACACTGATGATCCACCTACAAATGTGAACTGACGTTCAAAAATAAAACATTTGAAAACGGACCATTTTCCACATTTCTGAAGCATGACGTAATGGGGGGGTGTTATCTCTTTTGTCGAAAATCAGCCGTTTTTGCTCGAACATTAAATGCCTCCAAATGGTATTTAATTAACTTCCCGGGGTGAAGAAACCCTTTTTGAGAACTCAGAGTGAGTAAATTGGCCATTTTCATGCACTTTTAACCATTCCATAAATCTTGTGTTTTGGGCCCCTGGAAGCATGAAAATCACTTTAAACATGCTAATTTTAGCTCTAACACTGATGATCCACCTACAAATGTGAACTGACGTTCAAAAATAAAACATTTGAAAACGGACCATTTTCCACATTTCTGAAGCATGACGTAATGAGGGGGTGTTATCTCTTTTGTCGAAAATCAGCCGGTTTTGCTCGAACATTAAATGCCTCCAAATGGTATTTAATTAACTTCCCGGGGTGAAGAAACCCTTTTTGAGAACTCAGAGTGAGTAAATTGGCCATTTTCATGCACTTTTAACCATTCCATAAATCTTGTGTTTTGGGCCCCTGGAAGCATGAAAATCACTTTAAACATGCTAATTTTAGCTCTAACACTGATGATCCACCTACAAATGTGAACTGACGTTCAAAAATAAAACATTTGAAAACGGACCATTTTCCACATTTCTGAAGCATGACGTAATGGGGGGGTGTTATCTCTTTTGTCGAAAATCAGCCGTTTTTGCTCGAACATTAAATGCCTCCAAATGGTATTTAATTAACTTCCCGAGCCCCTGGAAGCATGAAAATCACTTTAAACATGCTAATTTTAGCTCTAACACTGATGATCCACCTACAAATGTGAACTGACGTTCAAAAATAAAACATTTGAAAACGGACCATTTTCCACATTTCTGAAGCATGACGTAATGGGGGGGTGTTATCTCTTTTGTCGAAAATCAGCCGTTTTTGCTCGAACATTAAATGCCTCCAAATGGTATTTATTTCACTTCCCGAGCCCCTGGAAGCATGAAAATCACTTTAAACATGCTAATTTTAGCTCTAACACTGATGATCCACCTACAAATGTGAACTGACGTTCAAAAATAAAACATTTGAAAACGGACCATTTTCCACATTTCTGAAGCATGACGTAATGGGGGGGTGTTATCTCTTTTGTCGAAAATCAGCCGTTTTTGCTCTAACATTAAATGCCTCCAAATGGTATTTAATTAACTTCCCGGGGTGAAGAAACCCTTTTTGAGAACTCAGAGTGAGTAAATTGGCCATTTTCATGCACTTTTAACCATTCCATAAATCTTGTGTTTTGGGCCCCTGGAAGCATGAAAATAACTTTAAACATGCTAATTTTAGCTCTAACACTGATGATCCACCTACAAATGTGAACTGACGTTCAAAAATAAAACATTTGAAAACGGACCATTTTCCACATTTCTGAAGCATGACGTAATGGGGGGGGTGTTATCTCTTTTGTCAAAAATCAGCCGTTTTTGCTCGAACATTAAATGCCTCCAAATGGTATTTAATTAACTTCCCGGGGTGAAGAAACCCTTTTTGAGAACTCAGAGTGAGTAAATTGGCCATTTTCATGCACTTTTAACCATTCCATAAATCTTGTGTTTTGGGCCCCTGGAAGCATGAAAATCACTTTAAACATGCTAATTTTAGCTCTAACACTGATGATCCACCTACAAATGTGAACTGACGTTCAAAAATAAAACATTTGAAAACGGACCATTTTCCACATTTCTGAAGCATGACGTAATGGGGGGGTGTTATCTCTTTTGTCGAAAATCAGCCGTTTTTGCTCGAACATTAAATGCCTCCAAATGGTATTTAATTAACTTCCCGGGGTGAAGAAACCCTTTTTGAGAACTCAGAGTGAGTAAATTGGCCATTTTCATGCACTTTTAACCATTCCATAAATCTTGTGTTTTGGGCCCCTGGAAGCATGAAAATCACTTTAAACATGCTAATTTTAGCTCTAACACTGATGATCCACCTACAAATGTGAACTGACATTCAAAAATAAAACATTTGAAAACGGACCATTTTCCACATTTCTGAAGCATGACGTAATGGGGGGGTGTTATCTCTTTTGTCGAAAATCAGCCGTTTTTGCTCGAACATTAAATGCCTCCAAATGGTATTTAATTAACTTCCCGAGCCCCTGGAAGCATGAAAATCACTTTAAACATGCTAATTTTAGCTCTAACACTGATGATCCACCTACAAATGTGAACTGACGTTCAAAAATAAAACATTTGAAAACGGACCATTTTCCACATTTCTGAAGCATGACGTAATGGGGGGGTGTTATCTCTTTTGTCGAAAATCAGCCGTTTTTGCTCGAACATTAAATGCCTCCAAATGGTATTTATTTCACTTCCCGAGCCCCTGGAAGCATGAAAATCACTTTAAACATGCTAATTTTAGCTCTAACACTGATGATCCACCTACAAATGTGAACTGACGTTCAAAAATAAAACATTTGAAAACGGACCATTTTCCACATTTCTGAAGCATGACGTAATGGGGGGGTGTTATCTCTTTTGTCGAAAATCAGCCGTTTTTGCTCGAACATTGAATGCCTCCAAATGGTATTTAATTAACTTCCCGGGGTGAAGAAACCCTTTTTGAGAACTCAGAGTGAGTAAATTGGCCATTTTCATGCACTTTTAACCATTCCATAAATCTTGTGTTTTGGGCCCCTGGAAGCATGAAAATCACTTTAAACATGCTAATTTTAGCTCTAACACTGATGATCCACCTACAAATGTGAACTGACGTTCAAAAATAAAACATTTGAAAACGGACCATTTTCCACATTTCTGAAGCATGACGTAATGGGGGGGTGTTATCTCTTTTGTCGAAAATCAGCCGTTTTTGCTCGAACATTAAATGCCTCCAAATGGTATTTAATTAACTTCCCGAGCCCCTGGAAGCATGAAAATCATTTTAAACATGCTAATTTTAGCTCTAACACTGATGATCCACCTACAAATGTGAACTGACGTTCAAAAATAAAACATTTGAAAACGGACCATTTTCCACATTTCTGAAGCATGACGTAATGGGGGGGTGTTATCTCTTTTGTCAAAAATCAGCCGTTTTTGCTCTAACATTAAATGCCTCCAAATGGTATTTAATTAACTTCCCGGGGTGAAGAAACCCTTTTTGAGAACTCAGAGTGAGTAAATTGGCCATTTTCATGCACTTTTAACCATTCCATAAATCTTGTGTTTTGGGCCCCTGGAAGCATGAAAATCACTTTAAACATGCTAATTTTAGCTCTAACACTGATGATCCACCTACAAATGTGAACTGACGTTCAAAAATAAAACATTTGAAAACGGACCATTTTCCACATTTCTGAAGCATGACGTAATGGGGGGGTGTTATCTCTTTTGTCGAAAATCAGCCGTTTTTGCTCGAACATTAAATGCCTCCAAATGGTATTTATTTCACTTCCCGAGCCCCTGGAAGCATGAAAATCACTTTAAACATGCTAATTTTAGCTCTAACACTGATGATCCACCTACAAATGTGAACTGACGTTCAAAAATAAAACATTTGAAAACGGACCATTTTCCACATTTCTGAAGCATGACATAATGGGGGGGTGTTATCTCTTTTGTCGAAAATCAGCCGTTTTTGCTCTAACATTAAATGCCTCCAAATGGTATTTAATTAACTTCCCGGGGTGAAGAAACCCTTTTTGAGAACTCAGAGTGAGTAAATTGGCCATTTTCATGCACTTTTAACCATTCCATAAATCTTGTGTTTTGGGCCCCTGGAAGCATGAAAATCACTTTAAACATGCTAATTTTAGCTCTAACACTGATGATCCACCTACAAATGTGAACTGACGTTCAAAAATAAAACATTTGAAAACGGACCATTTTCCACATTTCTGAAGCATGACGTAATGGGGGGGTGTTATCTCTTTTGTCGAAAATCAGCCGTTTTTGCTCTAACATTAAATGCCTCCAAATGGTATTTAATTAACTTCCCGAGCCCCTGGAAGCATGAAAATCACTTTAAACATGCTAATTTTAGCTCTAACACTGATGATCCACCTACAAATGTGAACTGACGTTCAAAAATAAAACATTTGAAAACGGACCATTTTCCACATTTCTGAAGCATGACGTAATGGGGGGGTGTTATCTCTTTTGTCGAAAATCAGCCGTTTTTGCTCGAACATTAAATGCCTCCAAATGGTATTTAATTAACTTCCCGGGGTGAAGAAACCCTTTTTGAGAACTCAGAGTGAGTAAATTGGCCATTTTCATGCACTTTTAACCATTCCATAAATCTTGTGTTTTGGGCCCCTGGAAGCATGAAAATCACTTTAAACATGCTAATTTTAGCTCTAACACCGATGATCCACCTACAAATGTGAACTGACGTTCAAAAATAAAACATTTGAAAACGGACCATTTTCCACATTTCTGAAGCATGACGTAATGGGGGGGTGTTATCTCTTTTGTCGAAAATCAGCCGTTTTTGCTCGAACATTAAATGCCTCCAAATGGTATTTAATTAACTTCCCAAGCCCCTGGAAGCATGAAAATCACTTTAAACATGCTAATTTTAGCTCTAACACTGATGATCCACCTACAAATGTGAACTGACGTTCAAAAATGAAACATTTGAAAACGGACCATTTTCCACATTTCTGAAGCATGACGTAATGGGGGGGTGTTATCTCTTCTGTCGAAAATCAGCCTTTTTTGCTCTAACATTAAATGCCTCCAAATGGTATTTAATTAACTTCCCGGGGTGAAGAAACCCTTTTTGAGAACTCAGAGTGAGTAAATTGGCCATTTTCATGCACTTTTAACCATTCCATAAATCTTGTGTTTTGGGCCCCTGGAAGCATGAAAATCACTTTAAACATGCTAATTTTAGCTCTAACACTGATGATCCACCTACAAATGTGAACTGACGTTCAAAAATAAAACATTTGAAAACGGACCATTTTCCACATTTCTGAAGCATGACGTAATGGGGGGGTGTTATCTCTTTTGTCGAAAATCAGCCGTTTTTGCTCGAACATTAAATGCCTCCAAATGGTATTTATTTCACTTCCCGAGCCCCTGGAAGCATGAAAATCACTTTAAACATGCTAATTTTAGCTCTAACACTGATGATCCACCTACAAATGTGAACTGACGTTCAAAAATAAAACATTTGAAAACGGACCATTTTCCACATTTCTGAAGCATGACGTAATGGGGGGGTGTTATCTCTTTTGTCGAAAATCAGCCGTTTTTGCTCGAACATTAAATGCCTCCAAATGGTATTTAATTAACTTCCCGGGGTGAAGAAACCCTTTTTGAGAACTCAGAGTGAGTAAATTGGCCATTTTCATGCACTTTTAACCATTCCATAAATCTTGTGTTTTGGGCCCCTGGAAGCATGAAAATCACTTTAAACATGCTAATTTTAGCTCTAACACTGATGATCCACCTACAAATGTGAACTGACGTTCAAAAATAAAACATTTGAAAACGGACCATTTTCCACATTTCTGAAGCATGACGTAATGGGGGGGTGTTATCTCTTTTGTCGAAAATCAGCCGTTTTTGCTCGAACATTAAATGCCTCCAAATGGTATTTAATTAACTTCCCGAGCCCCTGGAAGCATGAAAATCACTTTAAACATGCTAATTTTAGCTCTAACACTGATGATCCACCTACAAATGTGAACTGACGTTCAAAAATAAAACCTTTGAAAACGGACCATTTTCCACATTTCTGAAGCATGACGTAATGGGGGGGTGTTATCTCTTTTGTCGAAAATCAGCCGTTTTTGCTCTAACATTAAATGCCTCCAAATGGTATTTAATTAACTTCCCGGGGTGAAGAAACCCTTTTTGAGAACTCAGAGTGAGTAAATTGGCCATTTTCATGCACTTTTAACCATTACATAAATCTTGTGTTTTGGGCCCCTGGAAGCATGAAAATCACTTTAAACATGCTAATTTTAGCTCTAACACTGATGATCCACCTACAAATGTGAACTGACGTTCAAAAATAAAACATTTGAAAACGGACCATTTTCCACATTTCTGAAGCATGACGTAATGGGGGGGTGTTATCTCTTTTGTCGAAAATCAGCCGTTTTTGCTCGAACATTAAATGCCTCCAAATGGTATTTATTTCACTTCCCGAGCCCCTGGAAGCATGAAAATCACTTTAAACATGCTAATTTTAGCTCTAACACTGATGATCCACCTACAAATGTGAACTGACGTTCAAAAATAAAACATTTGAAAACGGACCATTTTCCACATTTCTGAAGCATGACGTAATGGGGGGGTGTTATCTCTTTTGTCTAAAATCAGCCGTTTTTGCTCTAACATTAAATGCCTCCAAATGGTATTTAATTAACTTCCCGAGCCCCTGGAAGCATGAAAATCACTTTAAACATGCTAATTTTAGCTCTAACACTGATGATCCACTTACAAATGTGAACTGACGTTCAAAAATAAAACATTTGAAAACGGACCATTTTCCACATTTCTGAAGCATGACGTAATGGGGGGGTGTTATCTCTTTTGTCGAAAATCAGCCGTTTTTGCTCGAACATTAAATGCCTCCAAATGGTATTTAATTAACTTCCCGGGGTGAAGAAACCCTTTTTGAGAACTCAGAGTGAGTAAATTGGCCATTTTCATGCACTTTTAACCATTCCATAAATCTTGTGTTTTGGGCCCCTGGAAGCATGAAAATCACTTTAAACATGCTAATTTTAGCTCTAACACTGATGATCCACCTACAAATGTGAACTGACGTTCAAAAATAAAACATTTGAAAACGGACCATTTTCCACATTTCTGAAGCATGACGTAATGGGTGGGGTGTTATCTCTTTTGTCGAAAATCAGCCGTTTTTGCTCGAACATTAAATGCCTCCAAATGGTATTTATTTCACTTCCCGAGCCCCTGGAAGCATGAAAATCACTTTAAACATGCTAATTTTAGCTCTAACACTGATGATCCACCTACAAATGTGAACTGACGTTCAAAAATGAAACATTTGAAAACGGACCATTTTCCACATTTCTGAAGCATGACGTAATGGGGGGGTGTTATCTCTTTTGTCGAAAATCAGCCTTTTTTGCTCTAACATTAAATGCCTCCAAATGGTATTTAATTAACTTCCCGGGGTGAAGAAACCCTTTTTGAGAACTCAGAGTGAGTAAATTGGCCATTTTCATGCACTTTTAACCATTCCATAAATCTTGTGTTTTGGGCCCCTGGAAGCATGAAAATCACTTTAAACATGCTAATTTTAGCTCTAACACTGATGATCCACCTACAAATGTGAACTGACGTTCAAAAATAAAACCTTTGAAAACGGACCATTTTCCACATTTCTGAAGCATGACGTAATGGGGGGGTGTTATCTCTTTTGTCGAAAATCAGCCGAATTGGCTCTAACATTAAATGCCTCCAAATGGTATTTAATTAACTTCCCGGGGTGAAGAAACCCTTTTTGAGAACTCAGAGTGAGTAAATTGGCCATTTTCATGCACTTTTAACCATTACATAAATCTTGTGTTTTGGGCCCCTGGAAGCATGAAAATCACTTTAAACATGCTAATTTTAGCTCTAACACTGATGATCCACCTACAAATGTGAACTGACGTTCAAAAATAAAACATTTGAAAACGGACCATTTTCCACATTTCTGAAGCATGACGTAATGGGGGGGTGTTATCTCTTTTGTCGAAAATCAGCCGTTTTTGCTCGAACATTAAATGCCTCCAAATGGTATTTATTTCACTTCCCGAGCCCCTGGAAGCATGAAAATCACTTTAAACATGCTAATTTTAGCTCTAACACTGATGATCCACCTACAAATGTGAACTGACGTTCAAAAATA
Organism: Lissotriton vulgaris; assembly: GCF_964263255.1. NCBI lineage: Eukaryota > Metazoa > Chordata > Amphibia > Caudata > Salamandridae > Lissotriton > Lissotriton vulgaris. Next base: position 124,493 of record NW_028255464.1, on the reverse strand, counting down.
AAACATTTGAAAACGGACCATTTTCCACATTTCTGAAGCATGACGTAATGGGGGGGTGTTATCTCTTTTGTCTAAAATCAGCCGTTTTTGCTCTAACATTAAATGCCTCCAAATGGTATTTAATTAACTTCCCGAGCCCCTGGAAGCATGAAAATCACTTTAAACATGCTAATTTTAGCTCTAACACTGATGATCCACTTACAAATGTGAACTGACGTTCAAAAATAAAACATTTGAAAACGGACCATTTTCCACATTTCTGAAGCATGACGTAATGGGGGGGTGTTATCTCTTTTGTCGAAAATCAGCCGTTTTTGCTCGAACATTAAATGCCTCCAAATGGTATTTAATTAACTTCCCGGGGTGAAGAAACCCTTTTTGAGAACTCAGAGTGAGTAAATTGGCCATTTTCATGCACTTTTAACCATTCCATAAATCTTGTGTTTTGGGCCCCTGGAAGCATGAAAATCACTTTAAACATGCTAATTTTAGCTCTAACACTGATGATCCACCTACAAATGTGAACTGACGTTCAAAAATAAAACATTTGAAAACGGACCATTTTCCACATTTCTGAAGCATGACGTAATGGGTGGGGTGTTATCTCTTTTGTCGAAAATCAGCCGTTTTTGCTCGAACATTAAATGCCTCCAAATGGTATTTATTTCACTTCCCGAGCCCCTGGAAGCATGAAAATCACTTTAAACATGCTAATTTTAGCTCTAACACTGATGATCCACCTACAAATGTGAACTGACGTTCAAAAATGAAACATTTGAAAACGGACCATTTTCCACATTTCTGAAGCATGACGTAATGGGGGGGTGTTATCTCTTTTGTCGAAAATCAGCCTTTTTTGCTCTAACATTAAATGCCTCCAAATGGTATTTAATTAACTTCCCGGGGTGAAGAAACCCTTTTTGAGAACTCAGAGTGAGTAAATTGGCCATTTTCATGCACTTTTAACCATTCCATAAATCTTGTGTTTTGGGCCCCTGGAAGCATGAAAATCACTTTAAACATGCTAATTTTAGCTCTAACACTGATGATCCACCTACAAATGTGAACTGACGTTCAAAAATAAAACATTTGAAAACGGACCATTTTCCACATTTCTGAAGCATGACGTAATGGGGGGGTGTTATCTCTTTTGTCGAAAATCAGCCGTTTTTGCTCGAACATTAAATGCCTCCAAATTGTATTTATTTCACTTCCCGAGCCCCTGGAAGCATGAAAATCACTTTAAACATGCTAATTTTAGCTCTAACACTGATGATCCACCTACAAATGTGAACTGACATTCAAAAATAAAACATTTGAAAACGGACCATTTTCCACATTTCTGAAGCATGACGTAATGGGGGGGTGTTATCTCTTTTGTCGAAAATCAGCCGTTTTTGCTCTAACATTAAATGCCTCCAAATGGTATTTAATTAACTTCCCGGGGTGAAGAAACCCTTTTTGAGAACTCAGAGTGAGTAAATTGGCCATTTTCATGCACTTTTAACCATTCCATAAATCTTGTGTTTTGGGCCCCTGGAAGCATGAAAATCACTTTAAACATGCTAATTTTAGCTCTAACACTGATGATCCACCTACAAATGTGAACTGACGTTCAAAAATAAAACATTTGAAAACGGACCATTTTCCACATTTCTGAAGCATGACGTAATGGGGGGGTGTTATCTCTTTTGTCGAAAATCAGCCGTTTTTGCTCGAACATTAAATGCCTCCAAATGGTATTTATTTCACTTCCCGAGCCCCTGGAAGCATGAAAATCACTTTAAACATGCTAATTTTAGCTCTAACACTGATGATCCACCTACAAATGTGAACTGACGTTCAAAAATAAAACATTTGAAAACGGACCATTTTCCACATTTCTGAAGCATGACGTAATGGGGGGGTGTTATCTCTTTTGTCGAAAATCAGCCGTTTTTGCTCTAACATTAAATGCCTCCAAATGGTATTTAATTAACTTCCCGGGGTGAAGAAACCCTTTTTGAGAACTCAGAGTGAGTAAATTGGCCATTTTCATGCACTTTTAACCATTCCATAAATCTTGTGTTTTGGGCCCCTGGAAGCATGAAAATCACTTTAAACATGCTAATTTTAGCTCTAACACTGATGATCCACCTACAAATGTGAACTGACGTTCAAAAATAAAACATTTGAAAACGGACCATTTTCCACATTTCTGAAGCATGACGTAATGGGGGGGTGTTATCTCTTTTGTCGAAAATCAGCCGTTTTTGCTCGAACATTAAATGCCTCCAAATGGTATTTAATTAACTTCCCGAGCCCCTGGAAGCATGAAAATCACTTTAAACATGCTAATTTTAGCTCTAACACTGATGATCCACCTACAAATGTGAACTGACGTTCAAAAATAAAACATTTGAAAACGGACCATTTTCCACATTTCTGAAGCATGACATAATGGGGGGGTGTTATCTCTTTTGTCGAAAATCAGCCGTTTTTGCTCGAACATTAAATGCCTCCAAATGGTATTTAATTAACTTCCCGAGCCCCTGGAAGCATGAAAATCACTTTAAACATGCTAATTTTAGCTCTAACACTGATGATCCACCTACAAATGTGAACTGACGTTCAAAAATAAAACATTTGAAAATGGACCATTTTCCACATTTCTGAAGCATGACGTAATGGGGGGGTGTTATCTCTTTTGTCGAAAATCAGCCTTTTTTGCTCTAACATTAAATGCCTCCAAATGGTATTTAATTAACTTCCTGAGCCCCTGGAAGCATGAAAATCACTTTAAACATGCTAATTTTAGCTCTAACACTGATGATCCACCTACAAATGTGAACTGACGTTCAAAAATAAAACATTTGAAAACGGACCATTTTCCACATTTCTGAAGCATGACGTAATGGGGGGGTGTTATCTCTTTTGTCGAAAATCAGCCGTTTTTGCTCTAACATTAAATGCCTCCAAATGGTATTTAATTAACTTCCCGGGGTGAAGAAACCCTTTTTGAGAACTCAGAGTGAGTAAATTGGCCATTTTCATGCACTTTTAACCATTCCATAAATCTTGTGTTTTGGGCCCCTGGAAGCATGAAAATCACTTTAAACATGCTAATTTTAGCTCTAACACTGATGATCCACCTACAAATGTGAACTGACGTTCAAAAATAAAACATTTGAAAACGGACCATTTTCCACATTTCTGAAGCATGACGTAATGGGGGGGTGTTATCTCTTTTGTCGAAAATCAGCCGTTTTTGCTCGAACATTAAATGCCTCCAAATGGTATTTAATTAACTTCCCGAGCCCCTGGAAGCATGAAAATCACTTTAAACATGCTAATTTTAGCTCTAACACTGATGATCCACCTACAAATGTGAACTGACGTTCAAAAATAAAACATTTGAAAACGGACCATTTTCCACATTTCTGAAGCATGACGTAATGGGGGGGTGTTATCTCTTTTGTCGAAAATCAGCCGTTTTTGCTCTAACATTAAATGCCTCCAAATGGTATTTAATTAACTTCCCGGGGTGAAGAAACCCTTTTTGAGAACTCAGAGTGAGTAAATTGGCCATTTTCATGCACTTTTAACCATTCCATAAATCTTGTGTTTTGGGCCCCTGGAAGCATGAAAATCACTTTAAACATGCTAATTTTAGCTCTAACACTGATGATCCACCTACAAATGTGAACTGACGTTCAAAAATAAAACATTTGAAAACGGACCATTTTCCACATTTCTGAAGCATGACGTAATGGGGGGGTGTTATCTCTTTTGTCGAAAATCAGCCGTTTTTGCTCGAACATTAAATGCCTCCAAATGGTATTTATTTCACTTCCCGAGCCCCTGGAAGCATGAAAATCACTTTAAACATGCTAATTTTAGCTCTAACACTGATGATCCACCTACAAATGTGAACTGACGTTCAAAAATAAAACATTTGAAAACGGACCATTTTCCACATTTCTGAAGCATGACGTAATGGGGGGGTGTTATCTCTTTTGTCGAAAATCAGCCGTTTTTGCTCTAACATTAAATGCCTCCAAATGGTATTTAATTAACTTCCCGGGGTGAAGAAACCCTTTTTGAGAACTCAGAGTGAGTAAATTGGCCATTTTCATGCACTTTTAACCATTCCATAAATCTTGTGTTTTGGGCCCCTGGAAGCATGAAAATCACTTTAAACATGCTAATTTTAGCTCTAACACTGATGATCCACCTACAAATGTGAACTGACGTTCAAAAATAAAACATTTGAAAACGGACCATTTTCCACATTTCTGAAGCATGACGTAATGGGGGGGTGTTATCTCTTTTGTCGAAAATCAGCCGTTTTTGCTCGAACATTAAATGCCTCCAAATGGTATTTAATTAACTTCCCGAGCCCCTGGAAGCATGAAAATCACTTTAAACATGCTAATTGTAGCTCTAACACTGATGATCCACCTACAAATGTGAACTGACGTTCAAAAATAAAACATTTGAAAACGGACCATTTTCCACATTTCTGAAGCATGACATAATGGGGGGGTGTTATCTCTTTTGTCGAAAATCAGCCGTTTTTGCTCGAACATTAAATGCCTCCAAATGGTATTTAATTAACTTCCCGAGCCCCTGGAAGCATGAAAATCACTTTAAACATGCTAATTTTAGCTCTAACACTGATGATCCACCTACAAATGTGAACTGACGTTCAAAAATAAAACATTTGAAAACGGACCATTTTCCACATTTCTGAAGCATGACGTAATGGGGGGGTGTTATCTCTTTTGTCGAAAATCAGCCTTTTTTGCTCTAACATTAAATGCCTCCAAATGGTATTTAATTAACTTCCCGAGCCCCTGGAAGCATGAAAATCACTTTAAACATGCTAATTTTAGCTCTAACACTGATGATCCACCTACAAATGTGAACTGACGTTCAAAAATAAAACATTTGAAAACGGACCATTTTCCACATTTCTGAAGCATGACGTAATGGGGGGGTGTTATCTCTTTTGTCGAAAATCAGCCGTTTTTGCTCTAACATTAAATGCCTCCAAATGGTATTTAATTAACTTCCCGGGGTGAAGAAACCCTTTTTGAGAACTCAGACTGAGTAAATTGGCCATTTTCATGCACTTTTAACCATTCCATAAATCTTGTGTTTTGGGCCCCTGGAAGCATGAAAATCACTTTAAACATGCTAATTTTAGCTCTAACACTGATGATCCACCTACAAATGTGAACTGACGTTCAAAAATAAAACATTTGAAAACGGACCATTTTCCACATTTCTGAAGCATGACGTAATGGGGGGGTGTTATCTCTTTTGTCGAAAATCAGCCGTTTTTGCTCGAACATTAAATGCCTCCAAATGGTATTTATTTCACTTCCCGAGCCCCTGGAAGCATGAAAATCACTTTAAACATGCTAATTTTAGCTCTAACACTGATGATCCACCTACAAATGTGAACTGACGTTCAAAAATAAAACATTTGAAAACGGACCATTTTCCACATTTCTGAAGCATGACATAATGGGGGGGTGTTATCTCTTTTGTCGAAAATCAGCCGTTTTTGCTCTAACATTAAATGCCTCCAAATGGTATTTAATTAACTTCCCGAGCCCCTGGAAGCATGAAAATCACTTTAAACATGCTAATTTTAGCTCTAACACTGATGATCCACCTACAAATGTGAACTGACGTTCAAAAATAAAACATTTGAAAACGGACCATTTTCCACATTTCTGAAGCATGACGTAATGGGGGGGTGTTATCTCTTTTGTCGAAAATCAGCCGTTTTTGCTCGAACATTAAATGCCTCCAAATGGTATTTAATTAACTTCCCGGGGTGAAGAAACCCTTTTTGAGAACTCAGAGTGAGTAAATTGGCCATTTTCATGCACTTTTAACCATTCCATAAATCTTGTGTTTTGGGCCCCTGGAAGCATGAAAATCACTTTAAACATGCTAATTTTAGCTCTAACACCGATGATCCACCTACAAATGTGAACTGACGTTCAAAAATAAAACATTTGAAAACGGACCATTTTCCACATTTCTGAAGCATGACGTAATGGGGGGGTGTTATCTCTTTTGTCGAAAATCAGCCGTTTTTGCTCGAACATTAAATGCCTCCAAATGGTATTTAATTAACTTCCCAAGCCCCTGGAAGCATGAAAATCACTTTAAACATGCTAATTTTAGCTCTAACACTGATGATCCACCTACAAATGTGAACTGACGTTCAAAAATGAAACATTTGAAAACGGACCATTTTCCACATTTCTGAAGCATGACGTAATGGGGGGGTGTTATCTCTTCTGTCGAAAATCAGCCTTTTTTGCTCTAACATTAAATGCCTCCAAATGGTATTTAATTAACTTCCCGGGGTGAAGAAACCCTTTTTGAGAACTCAGAGTGAGTAAATTGGCCATTTTCATGCACTTTTAACCATTCCATAAATCTTGTGTTTTGGGCCCCTGGAAGCATGAAAATCACTTTAAACATGCTAATTTTAGCTCTAACACTGATGATCCACCTACAAATGTGAACTGACGTTCAAAAATAAAACATTTGAAAACGGACCATTTTCCACATTTCTGAAGCATGACGTAATGGGGGGGTGTTATCTCTTTTGTCGAAAATCAGCCGTTTTTGCTCGAACATTAAATGCCTCCAAATGGTATTTATTTCACTTCCCGAGCCCCTGGAAGCATGAAAATCACTTTAAACATGCTAATTTTAGCTCTAACACTGATGATCCACCTACAAATGTGAACTGACGTTCAAAAATAAAACATTTGAAAACGGACCATTTTCCACATTTCTGAAGCATGACGTAATGGGGGGGTGTTATCTCTTTTGTCGAAAATCAGCCGTTTTTGCTCGAACATTAAATGCCTCCAAATGGTATTTAATTAACTTCCCGGGGTGAAGAAACCCTTTTTGAGAACTCAGAGTGAGTAAATTGGCCATTTTCATGCACTTTTAACCATTCCATAAATCTTGTGTTTTGGGCCCCTGGAAGCATGAAAATCACTTTAAACATGCTAATTTTAGCTCTAACACTGATGATCCACCTACAAATGTGAACTGACGTTCAAAAATAAAACATTTGAAAACGGACCATTTTCCACATTTCTGAAGCATGACGTAATGGGGGGGTGTTATCTCTTTTGTCGAAAATCAGCCGTTTTTGCTCGAACATTAAATGACTCCAAATGGTATTTAATTAACTTCCCGAGCCCCTGGAAGCATGAAAATCACTTTAAACATGCTAATTTTAGCTCTAACACTGATGATCCACCTACAAATGTGAACTGACGTTCAAAAATAAAACCTTTGAAAACGGACCATTTTCCACATTTCTGAAGCATGACGTAATGGGGGGGTGTTATCTCTTTTGTCGAAAATCAGCCGTTTTTGCTCTAACATTAAATGCCTCCAAATGGTATTTAATTAACTTCCCGGGGTGAAGAAACCCTTTTTGAGAACTCAGAGTGAGTAAATTGGCCATTTTCATGCACTTTTAACCATTACATAAATCTTGTGTTTTGGGCCCCTGGAAGCATGAAAATCACTTTAAACATGCTAATTTTAGCTCTAACACTGATGATCCACCTACAAATGTGAACTGACGTTCAAAAATAAAACATTTGAAAACGGACCATTTTCCACATTTCTGAAGCATGACGTAATGGGGGGGTGTTATCTCTTTTGTCGAAAATCAGCCGTTTTTGCTCGAACATTAAATGCCTCCAAATGGTATTTATTTCACTTCCCGAGCCCCTGGAAGCATGAAAATCACTTTAAACATGCTAATTTTAGCTCTAACACTGATGATCCACCTACAAATGTGAACTGACGTTCAAAAATAAAACATTTGAAAACGGACCATTTTCCACATTTCTGAAGCATGACGTAATGGGGGGGTGTTATCTCTTTTGTCTAAAATCAGCCGTTTTTGCTCTAACATTAAATGCCTCCAAATGGTATTTAATTAACTTCCCGAGCCCCTGGAAGCATGAAAATCACTTTAAACATGCTAATTTTAGCTCTAACACTGATGATCCACTTACAAATGTGAACTGACGTTCAAAAATAAAACATTTGAAAACGGACCATTTTCCACATTTCTGAAGCATGACGTAATGGGGGGGTGTTATCTCTTTTGTCGAAAATCAGCCGTTTTTGCTCGAACATTAAATGCCTCCAAATGGTATTTAATTAACTTCCCGGGGTGAAGAAACCCTTTTTGAGAACTCAGAGTGAGTAAATTGGCCATTTTCATGCACTTTTAACCATTCCATAAATCTTGTGTTTTGGGCCCCTGGAAGCATGAAAATCACTTTAAACATGCTAATTTTAGCTCTAACACTGATGATCCACCTACAAATGTGAACTGACGTTCAAAAATAAAACATTTGAAAACGGACCATTTTCCACATTTCTGAAGCATGACGTAATGGGTGGGGTGTTATCTCTTTTGTCGAAAATCAGCCGTTTTTGCTCGAACATTAAATGCCTCCAAATGGTATTTATTTCACTTCCCGAGCCCCTGGAAGCATGAAAATCACTTTAAACATGCTAATTTTAGCTCTAACACTGATGATCCACCTACAAATGTGAACTGACGTTCAAAAATGAAACATTTGAAAACGGACCATTTTCCACATTTCTGAAGCATGACGTAATGGGGGGGTGTTATCTCTTTTGTCGAAAATCAGCCTTTTTTGCTCTAACATTAAATGCCTCCAAATGGTATTTAATTAACTTCCCGGGGTGAAGAAACCCTTTTTGAGAACTCAGAGTGAGTAAATTGGCCATTTTCATGCACTTTTAACCATTCCATAAATCTTGTGTTTTGGGCCCCTGGAAGCATGAAAATAACTTTAAACATGCTAATTTTAGCTCTAACACTGATGATCCACCTACAAATGTGAACTGACGTTCAAAAATAAAACATTTGAAAACGGACCATTTTCCACATTTCTGAAGCATGACGTAATGGGGGGGTGTTATCTCTTTTGTCGAAAATCAGCCGTTTTTGCTCGAACATTAAATGCCTCCAAATTGTATTTATTTCACTTCCCGAGCCCCTGGAAGCATGAAAATCACTTTAAACATGCTAATTTTAGCTCTAACACTGATGATCCACCTACAAATGTGAACTGACATTCAAAAATAAAACATTTGAAAACGGACCATTTTCCACATTTCTGAAGCATGACGTAATGGGGGGGTGTTATCTCTTTTGTCGAAAATCAGCCGTTTTTGCTCTAACATTAAATGCCTCCAAATGGTATTTAATTAACTTCCCGGGGTGAAGAAACCCTTTTTGAGAACTCAGAGTGAGTAAATTGGCCATTTTCATGCACTTTTAACCATTCCATAAATCTTGTGTTTTGGGCCCCTGGAAGCATGAAAATCACTTTAAACATGCTAATTTTAGCTCTAACACTGATGATCCACCTACAAATGTGAACTGACGTTCAAAAATAAAACATTTGAAAACGGACCATTTTCCACATTTCTGAAGCATGACGTAATGGGGGGGTGTTATCTCTTTTGTCGAAAATCAGCCGTTTTTGCTCGAACATTAAATGCCTCCAAATGGTATTTATTTCACTTCCCGAGCCCCTGGAAGCATGAAAATCACTTTAAACATGCTAATTTTAGCTCTAACACTGATGATCCACCTACAAATGTGAACTGACGTTCAAAAATAAAACATTTGAAAACGGACCATTTTCCACATTTCTGAAGCATGACGTAATGGGGGGGTGTTATCTCTTTTGTCGAAAATCAGCCGTTTTTGCTCTAACATTAAATGCCTCCAAATGGTATTTAATTAACTTCCCGGGGTGAAGAAACCCTTTTTGAGAACTCAGAGTGAGTAAATTGGCCATTTTCATGCACTTTTAACCATTCCATAAATCTTGTGTTTTGGGCCCCTGGAAGCATGAAAATCACTTTAAACATGCTAATTTTAGCTCTAACACTGATGATCCACCTACAAATGTGAACTGACGTTCAAAAATAAAACATTTGAAAACGGACCATTTTCCACATTTCTGAAGCATGACGTAATGGGGGGGTGTTATCTCTTTTGTCGAAAATCAGCTGTTTTTGCTCGAACATTAAATGCCTCCAAATGGTATTTAATTAACTTCCCGAGCCCCTGGAAGCATGAAAATCACTTTAAACATGCTAATTTTAGCTCTAACACTGATGATCCACCTACAAATGTGAACTGACGTTCAAAAATAAAACATTTGAAAACGGACCATTTTCCACATTTCTGAAGCATGACATAATGGGGGGGTGTTATCTCTTTTGTCGAAAATCAGCCGTTTTTGCTCGAACATTAAATGCCTCCAAATGGTATTTAATTAACTTCCCGAGCCCCTGGAAGCATGAAAATCACTTTAAACATGCTAATTTTAGCTCTAACACTGATGATCCACCTACAAATGTGAACTGACGTTCAAAAATAAAACATTTGAAAATGGACCATTTTCCACATTTCTGAAGCATGACGTAATGGGGGGGTGTTATCTCTTTTGTCGAAAATCAGCCTTTTTTGCTCTAACATTAAATGCCTCCAAATGGTATTTAATTAACTTCCTGAGCCCCTGGAAGCATGAAAATCACTTTAAACATGCTAATTTTAGCTCTAACACTGATGATCCACCTACAAATGTGAACTGACGTTCAAAAATAAAACATTTGAAAACGGACCATTTTCCACATTTCTGAAGCATGACGTAATGGGGGGGTGTTATCTCTTTTGTCGAAAATCAGCCGTTTTTGCTCTAACATTAAATGCCTCCAAATGGTATTTAATTAACTTCCCGGGGTGAAGAAACCCTTTTTGAGAACTCAGAGTGAGTAAATTGGCCATTTTCATGCACTTTTAACCATTCCATAAATCTTGTGTTTTGGGCCCCTGGAAGCATGAAAATCACTTTAAACATGCTAATTTTAGCTCTAACACTGATGATCCACCTACAAATGTGAACTGACGTTCAAAAATAAAACATTTGAAAACGGACCATTTTCCACATTTCTGAAGCATGACGTAATGGGGGGGTGTTATCTCTTTTGTCGAAAATCAGCCGTTTTTGCTCGAACATTAAATGCCTCCAAATGGTATTTAATTAACTTCCCGAGCCCCTGGAAGCATGAAAATCACTTTAAACATGCTAATTTTAGCTCTAACACTGATGATCCACCTACAAATGTGAACTGACGTTCAAAAATAAAACATTTGAAAACGGACCATTTTCCACATTTCTGAAGCATGACGTAATGGGGGGGTGTTATCTCTTTTGTCGAAAATCAGCCGTTTTTGCTCTAACATTAAATGCCTCCAAATGGTATTTAATTAACTTCCCGGGGTGAAGAAACCCTTTTTGAGAACTCAGAGTGAGTAAATTGGCCATTTTCATGCACTTTTAACCATTCCATAAATCTTGTGTTTTGGGCCCCTGGAAGCATGAAAATCACTTTAAACATGCTAATTTTAGCTCTAACACTGATGATCCACCTACAAATGTGAACTGACGTTCAAAAATAAAACATTTGAAAACGGACCATTTTCCACATTTCTGAAGCATGACGTAATGGGGGGGTGTTATCTCTTTTGTCGAAAATCAGCCGTTTTTGCTCGAACATTAAATGCCTCCAAATGGTATTTATTTCACTTCCCGAGCCCCTGGAAGCATGAAAATCACTTTAAACATGCTAATTTTAGCTCTAACACTGATGATCCACCTACAAATGTGAACTGACGTTCAAAAATAAAACATTTGAAAACGGACCATTTTCCACATTTCTGAAGCATGACGTAATGGGGGGGTGTTATCTCTTTTGTCGAAAATCAGCCGTTTTTGCTCTAACATTAAATGCCTCCAAATGGTATTTAATTAACTTCCCGGGGTGAAGAAACCCTTTTTGAGAACTCAGAGTGAGTAAATTGGCCATTTTCATGCACTTTTAACCATTCCATAAATCTTGTGTTTTGGGCCCCTGGAAGCATGAAAATCACTTTAAACATGCTAATTTTAGCTCTAACACTGATGATCCACCTACAAATGTGAACTGACGTTCAAAAATAAAACATTTGAAAACGGACCATTTTCCACATTTCTGAAGCATGACGTAATGGGGGGGTGTTATCTCTTTTGTCGAAAATCAGCCGTTTTTGCTCGAACATTAAATGCCTCCAAATGGTATTTAATTAACTTCCCGAGCCCCTGGAAGCATGAAAATCACTTTAAACATGCTAATTGTAGCTCTAACACTGATGATCCACCTACAAATGTGAACTGACGTTCAAAAATAAAACATTTGAAAACGGACCATTTTCCACATTTCTGAAGCATGACATAATGGGGGGGTGTTATCTCTTTTGTCGAAAATCAGCCGTTTTTGCTCGAACATTAAATGCCTCCAAATGGTATTTAATTAACTTCCCGAGCCCCTGGAAGCATGAAAATCACTTTAAACATGCTAATTTTAGCTCTAACACTGATGATCCACCTACAAATGTGAACTGACGTTCAAAAATAAAACATTTGAAAACGGACCATTTTCCACATTTCTGAAGCATGACGTAATGGGGGGGTGTTATCTCTTTTGTCGAAAATCAGCCTTTTTTGCTCTAACATTAAATGCCTCCAAATGGTATTTAATTAACTTCCCGAGCCCCTGGAAGCATGAAAATCACTTTAAACATGCTAATTTTAGCTCTAACACTGATGATCCACCTACAAATGTGAACTGACGTTCAAAAATAAAACATTTGAAAACGGACCATTTTCCACATTTCTGAAGCATGACGTAATGGGGGGGTGTTATCTCTTTTGTCGAAAATCAGCCGTTTTTGCTCTAACATTAAATGCCTCCAAATGGTATTTAATTAACTTCCCGGGGTGAAGAAACCCTTTTTGAGAACTCAGACTGAGTAAATTGGCCATTTTCATGCACTTTTAACCATTCCATAAATCTTGTGTTTTGGGCCCCTGGAAGCATGAAAATCACTTTAAACATGCTAATTTTAGCTCTAACACTGATGATCCACCTACAAATGTGAACTGACGTTCAAAAATAAAACATTTGAAAACGGACCATTTTCCACATTTCTGAAGCATGACGTAATGGGGGGGTGTTATCTCTTTTGTCGAAAATCAGCCGTTTTTGCTCGAACATTAAATGCCTCCAAATGGTATTTAATTAACTTCCCGAGCCCCTGGAAGCATGAACATCACTTTAAACATGCTAATTTTAGCTCTAACACTGATGATCCACCTACAAATGTGAACTGACGTTCAAAAATAAAACATTTGAAAACAGACCATTTTCCACATTTCTGAAGCATGACGTAATGGGGGGGTGTTATCTCTTTTGTCGAAAATCAGCCTTTTTTGCTCTAACATTAAATGCCTCCAAATGGTATTTAATTAACTTCCCGAACCCCTGGAAGCATGAAAATCACTTTAAACATGCTAATTTTAGCTCTAACACTGATGATCCACCTACAAATGTGAACTGACGTTCAAAAATAAAACATTTGAAAACGGACCATTTTCCACATTTCTGAAGCATGACGTAATGGGGGGGTGTTATCTCTTTTGTCGAAAATCAGCCGTTTTTGCTCGAACATTAAATGCCTCCAAATGGTATTTAATTAACTTCCCGGGGTGAAGAAACCCTTTTTGAGAACTCAGAGTGAGTAAATTGGCCATTTTCATGCACTTTTAACCATTCCATAAATCTTGTGTTTTGGGCCCCTGGAAGCATGAAAATCACTTTAAACATGCTAATTTTAGCTCTAACACTGATGATCCACCTACAAATGTGAACTGACGTTCAAAAATAAAACATTTGAAAACGGACCATTTTCCACATTTCTGAAGCATGACGTAATGGGGGGGTGTTATCTCTTTTGTCGAAAATCAGCCGTTTTTGCTCGAACATTAAATGCCTCCAAATGGTATTTATTTCACTTCCCGAGCCCCTGGAAGCATGAAAATCACTTTAAACATGCTAATTTTAGCTCTAACACTGATGATCCACCTCCAAATGTGAACTGACGTTCAAAAATAAAACATTTGAAAACGGACCATTTTCCACATTTCTGAAGCATGACGTAATGGGGGGGTGTTATCTCTTTTGTCGAAAATCAGCCGTTTTTGCTCTAACATTAAATGCCTCCAAATGGTATTTAATTAACTTCCCGGGGTGAAGAAACCCTTTTTGAGAACTCAGAGTGAGTAAATTGGCCATTTTCATGCACTTTTAACCATTCCATAAATCTTGTGTTTTGGGCCCCTGGAAGCATGAAAATCACTTTAAACATGCTAATTTTAGCTCTAACACTGATGATCCACCTACAAATGTGAACTGACGTTCAAAAATAAAACATTTGAAAACGGACCATTTTCCACATTTCTGAAGCATGACGTAATGGGGGGGTGTTATCTCTTTTGTCGAAAATCAGCCGTTTTTGCTCGAACATTAAATGCCTCCAAATGGTATTTAATTAACTTCCCGAGCCCCTGGAAGCATGAAAATCACTTTAAACATGCTAATTTTAGCTCTAACACTGATGATCCACCTACAAATGTGAACTGACGTTCAAAAATAAAACATTTGAAAACGGACCATTTTCCACATTTCTGAAGCATGACGTAATGGGGGGGTGTTATCTCTTTTGTCGAAAATCAGCCGTTTTTGCTCGAACATTAAATGCCTCCAAATGGTATTTAATTAACTTCCCGGGGTGAAGAAACCCTTTTTGAGAACTCAGAGTGAGTAAATTGGCAATTTTCATGCACTTTTAACCATTCCATAAATCTTGTGTTTTGGGCCCCTGGAAGCATGAAAATCACTTTAAACATGCTAATTTTAGCTCTAACACTGATGATCCACCTACAAATGTGAACTGACGTTCAAAAATAAAACATTTGAAAACGGACCATTTTCCACATTTCTGAAGCATGACGTAATGGGGGGGTGTTATCTCTTTTGTCGAAAATCAGCCGTTTTTGCTCGAACATTAAATGCCTCCAAATGGTATTTAATTAACTTCCCAAGCCCCTGGAAGCATGAAAATCACTTTAAACATGCTAATTTTAGCTCTAACACTGATGATCCACCTACAAATGTGAACTGACGTTCAAAAATGAAACATTTGAAAACGGACCATTTTCCACATTTCTGAAGCATGACGTAATGGGGGGGTGTTATCTCTTTTGTCGAAAATCAGCCTTTTTTGCTCTAACATTAAATGCCTCCAAATGGTATTTAATTAACTTCCCGGGGTGAAGAAACCCTTTTTGAGAACTCAGAGTGAGTAAATTGGCCATTTTCATGCACTTTTAACCATTCCATAAATCTTGTGTTTTGGGCCCCTGGAAGCATGAAAATCACTTTAAACATGCTAATTTTAGCTCTAACACTGATGATCCACCTACAAATGTGAACTGACGTTCAAAAATAAAACATTTGAAAACGGACCATTTTCCACATTTCTGAAGCATGACGTAATGGGGGGGTGTTATCTCTTTTGTCGAAAATCAGCCGTTTTTGCTCGAACATTAAATGCCTCCAAATGGTATTTATTTCACTTCCCGAGCCCCTGGAAGCATGAAAATCACTTTAAACATGCTAATTTTAGCTCTAACACTGATGATCCACCTACAAATGTGAACTGACATTCAAAAATAAAACATTTGAAAACGGACCATTTTCCACATTTCTGAAGCATGACGTAATGGGGGGGTGTTATCTCTTTTGTCGAAAATCAGCCGTTTTTGCTCTAACATTAAATGCCTCCAAATGGTATTTAATTAACTTCCCGGGGTGAAGAAACCCTTTTTGAGAACTCAGAGTGAGTAAATTGGCCATTTTCATGCACTTTTAACCATTCCATAAATCTTGTGTTTTGGGCCCCTGGAAGCATGAAAATCACTTTAAACATGCTAATTTTAGCTCTAACACTGATGATCCACCTACAAATGTGAACTGACGTTCAAAAATAAAACATTTGAAAACGGACCATTTTCCACATTTCTGAAGCATGACGTAATGGGGGGGTGTTATCTCTTTTGTCGAAAATCAGCCGTTTTTGCTCGAACATTAAATGCCTCCAAATGGTATTTATTTCACTTCCCGAGCCCCTGGAAGCATGAAAATCACTTTAAACATGCTAATTTTAGCTCTAACACTGATGATCCACCTACAAATGTGAACTGACGTTCAAAAATAAAACATTTGAAAATGGACCATTTTCCACATTTCTGAAGCATGACGTAATGGGGGGGTGTTATCTCTTTTGTCGAAAATCAGCCGTTTTTGCTCTAACATTAAATGCCTCCAAATGGTATTTAATTAACTTCCCGAGCCCCTGGAAGCATGAAAATCACTTTAAACATGCTAATTTTAGCTCTAACACTGATGATCCACCTACAAATGTGAACTGACGTTCAAAAATGAAACATTTGAAAACGGACCATTTTCCACATTTCTGAAGCATGACGTAATGGGGGGGTGTTATCTCTTTTGTCGAAAATCAGCCGTTTTTGCTCGAACATTAAATGCCTCCAAATGGTATTTAATTAACTTCCCGGGGTGAAGAAACCCTTTTTGAGAACTCAGAGTGAGTAAATTGGCCATTTTCATGCACTTTTAACCATTCCATAAATCTTGTGTTTTGGGCCCCTGGAAGCATGAAAATCACTTTAAACATGCTAATTTTAGCTCTAACACTGATGATCCACCTACAAATGTGAACTGACGTTCAAAAATAAAACATTTGAAAACGGACCATTTTCCACATTTCTGAAGCATGACGTAATGGGGGGGTGTTATCTCTTTTGTCGAAAATCAGCCGTTTTTGCTCGAACATTAAATGCCTCCAAATTGTATTTATTTCACTTCCCGAGCCCCTGGAAGCATGAAAATCACTTTAAACATGCTAATTTTAGCTCTAACACTGATGATCCACCTACAAATGTGAACTGACATTCAAAAATAAAACATTTGAAAACGGACCATTTTCCACATTTCTGAAGCATGACGTAATGGGGGGGTGTTATCTCTTTTGTCGAAAATCAGCCGTTTTTGCTCTAACATTAAATGCCTCCAAATGGTATTTAATTAACTTCCCGGGGTGAAGAAACCCTTTTTGAGAACTCAGAGTGAGTAAATTGGCCATTTTCATGCACTTTTAACCATTCCATAAATCTTGTGTTTTGGGCCCCTGGAAGCATGAAAATCACTTTAAACATGCTAATTTTAGCTCTAACACTGATGATCCACCTACAAATGTGAACTGACGTTCAAAAATAAAACATTTGAAAACGGACCATTTTCCACATTTCTGAAGCATGACGTAATGGGGGGGTGTTATCTCTTTTGTCGAAAATCAGCCGTTTTTGCTCGAACATTAAATGCCTCCAAATGGTATTTATTTCACTTCCCGAGCCCCTGGAAGCATGAAAATCACTTTAAACATGCTAATTTTAGCTCTAACACTGATGATCCACCTACAAATGTGAACTGACGTTCAAAAATAAAACATTTGAAAACGGACCATTTTCCACATTTCTGAAGCATGACGTAATGGGGGGGTGTTATCTCTTTTGTCGAAAATCAGCCGTTTTTGCTCTAACATTAAATGCCTCCAAATGGTATTTAATTAACTTCCCGGGGTGAAGAAACCCTTTTTGAGAACTCAGAGTGAGTAAATTGGCCATTTTCATGCACTTTTAACCATTCCATAAATCTTGTGTTTTGGGCCCCTGGAAGCATGAAAATCACTTTAAACATGCTAATTTTAGCTCTAACACTGATGATCCACCTACAAATGTGAACTGACGTTCAAAAATAAAACATTTGAAAACGGACCATTTTCCACATTTCTGAAGCATGACGTAATGGGGGGGTGTTATCTCTTTTGTCGAAAATCAGCCGTTTTTGCTCGAACATTAAATGCCTCCAAATGGTATTTAATTAACTTCCCGAGCCCCTGGAAGCATGAAAATCACTTTAAACATGCTAATTTTAGCTCTAACACTGATGATCCACCTACAAATGTGAACTGACGTTCAAAAATAAAACATTTGAAAACGGACCATTTTCCACATTTCTGAAGCATGACATAATGGGGGGGTGTTATCTCTTTTGTCGAAAATCATCCGTTTTTGCTCGAACATTAAATGCCTCCAAATGGTATTTAATTAACTTCCCGAGCCCCTGGAAGCATGAAAATCACTTTAAACATGCTAATTTTAGCTCTAACACTGATGATCCACCTACAAATGTGAACTGACGTTCAAAAATAAAACATTTGAAAATGGACCATTTTCCACATTTCTGAAGCATGACGTAATGGGGGGGTGTTATCTCTTTTGTCGAAAATCAGCCTTTTTTGCTCTAACATTAAATGCCTCCAAATGGTATTTAATTAACTTCCTGAGCCCCTGGAAGCATGAAAATCACTTTAAACATGCTAATTTTAGCTCTAACACTGATGATCCACCTACAAATGTGAACTGACGTTCAAAAATAAAACATTTGAAAACGGACCATTTTCCACATTTCTGAAGCATGACGTAATGGGGGGGTGTTATCTCTTTTGTCGAAAATCAGCCGTTTTTGCTCTAACATTAAATGCCTCCAAATGGTATTTAATTAACTTCCCGGGGTGAAGAAACCCTTTTTGAGAACTCAGAGTGAGTAAATTGGCCATTTTCATGCACTTTTAACCATTCCATAAATCTTGTGTTTTGGGCCCCTGGAAGCATGAAAATCACTTTAAACATGCTAATTTTAGCTCTAACACTGATGATCCACCTACAAATGTGAACTGACGTTCAAAAATAAAACATTTGAAAACGGACCATTTTCCACATTTCTGAAGCATGACGTAATGGGGGGGTGTTATCTCTTTTGTCGAAAATCAGCCGTTTTTGCTCGAACATTAAATGCCTCCAAATGGTATTTAATTAACTTCCCGAGCCCCTGGAAGCATGAAAATCACTTTAAACATGCTAATTTTAGCTCTAACACTGATGATCCACCTACAAATGTGAACTGACGTTCAAAAATAAAACATTTGAAAACGGACCATTTTCCACATTTCTGAAGCATGACGTAATGGGGGGGTGTTATCTCTTTTGTCGAAAATCAGCCGTTTTTGCTCTAACATTAAATGCCTCCAAATGGTATTTAATTAACTTCCCGGGGTGAAGAAACCCTTTTTGAGAACTCAGAGTGAGTAAATTGGCCATTTTCATGCACTTTTAACCATTCCATAAATCTTGTGTTTTGGGCCCCTGGAAGCATGAAAATCACTTTAAACATGCTAATTTTAGCTCTAACACTGATGATCCACCTACAAATGTGAACTGACGTTCAAAAATAAAACATTTGAAAACGGACCATTTTCCACATTTCTGAAGCATGACGTAATGGGGGGGTGTTATCTCTTTTGTCGAAAATCAGCCGTTTTTGCTCGAACATTAAATGCCTCCAAATGGTATTTATTTCACTTCCCGAGCCCCTGGAAGCATGAAAATCACTTTAAACATGCTAATTTTAGCTCTAACACTGATGATCCACCTACAAATGTGAACTGACGTTCAAAAATAAAACATTTGAAAACGGACCATTTTCCACATTTCTGAAGCATGACGTAATGGGGGGGTGTTATCTCTTTTGTCGAAAATCAGCCGTTTTTGCTCTAACATTAAATGCCTCCAAATGGTATTTAATTAACTTCCCAAGCCCCTGGAAGCATGAAAATCACTTTAAACATGCTAATTTTAGCTCTAACACTGATGATCCACCTACAAATGTGAACTGACGTTCAAAAATGAAACATTTGAAAACGGACCATTTTCCACATTTCTGAAGCATGACGTAATGGGGGGGTGTTATCTCTTTTGTCGAAACTCAGCCGTTTTTGCTCGAACATTAAATGCCTCCAAATTGTATTTATTTCACTTCCCGAGCCCCTGGAAGCATGAAAATCACTTTAAACATGCTAATTTTAGCTCTAACACTGATGATCCACCTACAAATGTGAACTGACGTTCAAAAATAAAACATTTGAAAACGGACCATTTTCCACATTTCTGAAGCATGACGTAATGGGGGGGTGTTATCTCTTTTGTCGAAAATCAGCCGTTTTTGCTCTAACATTAAATGCCTCCAAATGGTATTTAATTAACTTCCCGGGGTGAAGAAACCCTTTTTGAGAACTCAGACTGAGTAAATTGGCCATTTTCATGCACTTTTAACCATTCCATAAATCTTGTGTTTTGGGCCCCTGGAAGCATGAAAATCACTTTAAACATGCTAATTTTAGCTCTAACACTGATGATCCACCTACAAATGTGAACTGACGTTCAAAAATAAAACATTTGAAAACGGACCATTTTCCACATTTCTGAAGCATGACGTAATGGGGGGGTGTTATCTCTTTTGTCGAAAATCAGCCGTTTTTGATCGAACATTAAATGCCTCCAAATGGTATTTAATTAACTTCCCGAGCCCCTGGAAGCATGAACATCACTTTAAACATGCTAATTTTAGCTCTAACACTGATGATCCACCTACAAATGTGAACTGACGTTCAAAAATAAAACATTTGAAAACAGACCATTTTCCACATTTCTGAAGCATGACGTAATGGGGGGGTGTTATCTCTTTTGTCGAAAATCAGCCTTTTTTGCTCTAACATTAAATGCCTCCAAATGGTATTTAATTAACTTCCCGAGCCCCTGGAAGCATGAAAATCACTTTAAACATGCTAATTTTAGCTCTAACACTGATGATCCACCTACAAATGTGAACTGACGTTCAAAAATAAAACATTTGAAAACGGACCATTTTCCACATTTCTGAAGCATGACGTAATGGGGGGGTGTTATCTCTTTTGTCGAAAATCAGCCGTTTTTGCTCTAACATTAAATGCCTCCAAATGGTATTTAATTAACTTCCCGGGGTGAAGAAACCCTTTTTGAGAACTCAGAGTGAGTAAATTGGCCATTTTCATGCACTTTTAACCATTCCATAAATCTTGTGTTTTGGGCCCCTGGAAGCATGAAAATCACTTTAAACATGCTAATTTTAGCTCTAACACTGATGATCCACCTACAAATGTGAACTGACGTTCAAAAATAAAACATTTGAAAACGGACCATTTTCCACATTTCTGAAGCATGACGTAATGGGGGGGTGTTATCTCTTTTGTCGAAAATCAGCCGTTTTTGCTCGAACATTAAATGCCTCCAAATGGTATTTAATTAACTTCCCGGGGTGAAGAAACCCTTTTTGAGAACTCAGAGTGAGTAAATTGGCCATTTTCATGCACTTTTAACCATTCCATAAATCTTGTGTTTTGGGCCCCTGGAAGCATGAAAATCACTTTAAACATGCTAATTTTAGCTCTAACACTGATGATCCACCTACAAATGTGAACTGACGTTCAAAAATAAAACATTTGAAAACGGACCATTTTCCACATTTCTGAAGCATGACGTAATGGGGGGGTGTTATCTCTTTTGTCGAAAATCAGCCGTTTTTGCTCGAACATTAAATGCCTCCAAATGGTATTTATTTCACTTCCCGAGCCCCTGGAAGCATGAAAATCACTTTAAACATGCTAATTTTAGCTCTAACACTGATGATCCACCTACAAATGTGAACTGACGTTCAAAAATAAAACATTTGAAAACGGACCATTTTCCACATTTCTGAAGCATGACGTAATGGGGGGGTGTTATCTCTTTTGTCGAAAATCAGCCGTTTTTGCTCTAACATTAAATGCCTCCAAATGGTATTTAATTAACTTCCCGGGGTGAAGAAACCCTTTTTGAGAACTCAGAGTGAGTAAATTGGCCATTTTCATGCACTTTTAACCATTCCATAAATCTTGTGTTTTGGGCCCCTGGAAGCATGAAAATCACTTTAAACATGCTAATTTTAGCTCTAACACTGATGATCCACCTACAAATGTGAACTGACGTTCAAAAATAAAACATTTGAAAACGGACCATTTTCCACATTTCTGAAGCATGACGTAATGGGGGGGTGTTATCTCTTTTGTCGAAAATCAGCCGTTTTTGCTCGAACATTAAATGCCTCCAAATGGTATTTAATTAACTTCCCGAGCCCCTGGAAGCATGAAAATCACTTTAAACATGCTAATTTTAGCTCTAACACTGATGATCCACCTACAAATGTGAACTGACGTTCAAAAATAAAACATTTGAAAACGGACCATTTTCCACATTTCTGAAGCATGACGTAATGGGGGGGTGTTATCTCTTTTGTCGAAAATCAGCCGTTTTTGCTCGAACATTAAATGCCTCCAAATGGTATTTAATTAACTTCCCGGGGTGAAGAAACCCTTTTTGAGAACTCAGAGTGAGTAAATTGGCAATTTTCATGCACTTTTAACCATTCCATAAATCTTGTGTTTTGGGCCCCTGGAAGCATGAAAATCACTTTAAACATGCTAATTTTAGCTCTAACACTGATGATCCACCTACAAATGTGAACTGACGTTCAAAAATAAAACATTTGAAAACGGACCATTTTCCACATTTCTGAAGCATGACGTAATGGGGGGGTGTTATCTCTTTTGTCGAAAATCAGCCGTTTTTGCTCGAACATTAAATGCCTCCAAATGGTATTTAATTAACTTCCCAAGCCCCTGGAAGCATGAAAATCACTTTAAACATGCTAATTTTAGCTCTAACACTGATGATCCACCTACAAATGTGAACTGACGTTCAAAAATGAAACATTTGAAAACGGACCATTTTCCACATTTCTGAAGCATGACGTAATGGGGGGGTGTTATCTCTTTTGTCGAAAATCAGCCTTTTTTGCTCTAACATTAAATGCCTCCAAATGGTATTTAATTAACTTCCCGGGGTGAAGAAACCCTTTTTGAGAACTCAGAGTGAGTAAATTGGCCATTTTCATGCACTTTTAACCATTCCATAAATCTTGTGTTTTGGGCCCCTGGAAGCATGAAAATCACTTTAAACATGCTAATTTTAGCTCTAACACTGATGATCCACCTACAAATGTGAACTGACGTTCAAAAATAAAACATTTGAAAACGGACCATTTTCCACATTTCTGAAGCATGACGTAATGGGGGGGTGTTATCTCTTTTGTCGAAAATCAGCCGTTTTTGCTCGAACATTAAATGCCTCCAAATGGTATTTATTTCACTTCCCGAGCCCCTGGAAGCATGAAAATCACTTTAAACATGCTAATTTTAGCTCTAACACTGATGATCCACCTACAAATGTGAACTGACATTCAAAAATAAAACATTTGAAAACGGACCATTTTCCACATTTCTGAAGCATGACGTAATGGGGGGGTGTTATCTCTTTTGTCGAAAATCAGCCGTTTTTGCTCTAACATTAAATGCCTCCAAATGGTATTTAATTAACTTCCCGGGGTGAAGAAACCCTTTTTGAGAACTCAGAGTGAGTAAATTGGCCATTTTCATGCACTTTTAACCATTCCATAAATCTTGTGTTTTGGGCCCCTGGAAGCATGAAAATCACTTTAAACATGCTAATTTTAGCTCTAACACTGATGATCCACCTACAAATGTGAACTGACGTTCAAAAATAAAACATTTGAAAACGGACCATTTTCCACATTTCTGAAGCATGACGTAATGGGGGGGTGTTATCTCTTTTGTCGAAAATCAGCCGTTTTTGCTCAAACATTAAATGCCTCCAAATGGTATTTAATTAACTTCCCGAGCCCCTGGAAGCATGAAAATCACTTTAAACATGCTAATTTTAGCTCCAACACTGATGATCCACCTACAAATGTGAACTGACGTTCAAAAATAAAACATTTGAAAACGGACCATTTTCCACATTTCTGAAGCATGACGTAATGGGGGGGTGTTATCTCTTTTGTCGAAAATCAGCCGTTTTTGCTCTAACATTAAATGCCTCCAAATGGTATTTAATTAACTTCCCGGGGTGAAGAAACCCTTTTTGAGAACTCAGAGTGAGTAAATTGGCCATTTTCATGCACTTTTAACCATTCCATAAATCTTGTGTTTTGGGCCCCTGGAAGCATGAAAATCACTTTAAACATGCTAATTTTAGCTCTAACACTGATGATCCACCTACAAATGTGAACTGACGTTCAAAAATAAAACATTTGAAAACGGACCATTTTCCACATTTCTGAAGCATGACGTAATGGGGGGGTTTATCTCTTTTGTCGAAAATCAGCCGTTTTTGCTCGAACATTAAATGCCTCCAAATGGTATTTATTTCACTTCCCGAGCCCCTGGAAGCATGAAAATCACTTTAAACATGCTAATTTTAGCTCTAACACTGATGATCCACCTACAAATGTGAACTGACGTTCAAAAATAAAACATTTGAAAACGGACCATTTTCCACATTTCTGAAGCATGACGTAATGGGGGGGTGTTATCTCTTTTGTCGAAAATCAGCCGTTTTTGCTCTAACATTAAATGCCTCCAAATGGTATTTAATTAACTTCCCGAGCCCCTGGAAGCATGAAAATCACTTTAAACATGCTAATTTTAGCTCTAACACTGATGATCCACCTACAAATGTGAACTGACGTTCAAAAATAAAACATTTGAAAATGGACCATTTTCCACATTTCTGAAGCATGACATAATGGGGGGGTGTTATCTCTTTTGTCGAAAATCAGCCTTTTTTGCTCTAACATTAAATGCCTCCAAATGGTATTTAATTAACTTCCTGAGCCCCTGGAAGCATGAAAATCACTTTAAACATGCTAATTTTAGCTCTAACACTGATGATCCACCTACAAATGTGAACTGACGTTCAAAAATAAAACATTTGAAAACGGACCATTTTCCACATTTCTGAAGCATGACGTAATGGGGGGGTGTTATCTCTTTTGTCGAAAATCAGCCGTTTTTGCTCTAACATTAAATGCCTCCAAATGGTATTTAATTAACTTCCCGGGGTGAAGAAACCCTTTTTGAGAACTCAGAGTGAGTAAATTGGCCATTTTCATGCACTTTTAACCATTCCATAAATCTTGTGTTTTGGGCCCCTGGAAGCATGAAAATCACTTTAAACATGCTAATTTTAGCTCTAACACTGATGATCCACCTACAAATGTGAACTGACGTTCAAAAATAAAACATTTGAAAACGGACCATTTTCCACATTTCTGAAGCATGACGTAATGGGGGGGTGTTATCTCTTTTGTCGAAAATCAGCCGTTTTTGCTCGAACATTAAATGCCTCCAAATGGTATTTAATTAACTTCCCGAGCCCCTGGAAGCATGAAAATCACTTTAAACATGCTAATTTTAGCTCTAACACTGATGATCTACCTACAAATGTGAACTGACGTTCAAAAATAAAACATTTGAAAACGGACCATTTTCCACATTTCTGAAGCATGACGTAATGGGGGGGTGTTATCTCTTTTGTCGAAAATCAGCCGTTTTTGCTCTAACATTAAATGCCTCCAAATGGTATTTAATTAACTTCCCGGGGTGAAGAAACCCTTTTTGAGAACTCAGAGTGAGTAAATTGGCCATTTTCATGCACTTTTAACCATTCCATAAATCTTGTGTTTTGGGCCCCTGGAAGCATGAAAATCACTTTAAACATGCTAATTTTAGCTCTAACACTGATGATCCACCTACAAATGTGAACTGACGTTCAAAAATAAAACATTTGAAAACGGACCATTTTCCACATTTCTGAAGCATGACGTAATGGGGGGGTGTTATCTCTTTTGTCGAAAATCAGCCGTTTTTGCTCTAACATTAAATGCCTCCAAATGGTATTTAATTAACTTCCCGGGGTGAAGAAACCCTTTTTGAGAACTCAGAGTGAGTAAATTGGCCATTTTCATGCACTTTTAACCATTCCATAAATCTTGTGTTTTGGGCCCCTGGAAGCATGAAAATCACTTTAAACATGCTAATTTTAGCTCTAACACTGATGATCCACCTACAAATGTGAACTGACGTTCAAAAATAAAACATTTGAAAACGGACCATTTTCCACATTTCTGAAGCATGACGTAATGGGGGGGTGTTATCTCTTTTGTCGAAAATCAGCCGTTTTTGCTCGAACATTAAATGCCTCCAAATGGTATTTAATTAACTTCCCGAGCCCCTGGAAGCATGAAAATCACTTTAAACATGCTAATTTTAGCTCTAACACTGATGATCCACCTACAAATGTGAACTGACGTTCAAAAATAAAACATTTGAAAACGGACCATTTTCCACATTTCTGAAGCATGACATAATGGGGGGGTGTTATCTCTTTTGTCGAAAATCAGCCGTTTTTGCTCGAACATTAAATGCCTCCAAATGGTATTTAATTAACTTCCCGAGCCCCTGGAAGCATGAAAATCACTTTAAACATGCTAATTTTAGCTCTAACACTGATGATCCACCTACAAATGTGAACTGACGTTCAAAAATAAAACATTTGAAAATGGACCATTTTCCACATTTCTGAAGCATGACGTAATGGGGGGGTGTTATCTCTTTTGTCGAAAATCAGCCTTTTTTGCTCTAACATTAAATGCCTCCAAATGGTATTTAATTAACTTCCTGAGCCCCTGGAAGCATGAAAATCACTTTAAACATGCTAATTTTAGCTCTAACACTGATGATCCACCTACAAATGTGAACTGACGTTCAAAAATAAAACATTTGAAAACGGACCATTTTCCACATTTCTGAAGCATGACGTAATGGGGGGGTGTTATCTCTTTTGTCGAAAATCAGCCGTTTTTGCTCTAACATTAAATGCCTCCAAATGGTATTTAATTAACTTCCCGGGGTGAAGAAACCCTTTTTGAGAACTCAGAGTGAGTAAATTGGCCATTTTCATGCACTTTTAACCATTCCATAAATCTTGTGTTTTGGGCCCCTGGAAGCATGAAAATCACTTTAAACATGCTAATTTTAGCTCTAACACTGATGATCCACCTACAAATGTGAACTGACGTTCAAAAATAAAACATTTGAAAACGGACCATTTTCCACATTTCTGAAGCATGACGTAATGGGGGGGTGTTATCTCTTTTGTCGAAAATCAGCCGTTTTTGCTCGAACATTAAATGCCTCCAAATGGTATTTAATTAACTTCCCGAGCCCCTGGAAGCATGAAAATCACTTTAAACATGCTAATTTTAGCTCTAACACTGATGATCCACCTACAAATGTGAACTGACGTTCAAAAATAAAACATTTGAAAACGGACCATTTTCCACATTTCTGAAGCATGACGTAATGGGGGGGTGTTATCTCTTTTGTCGAAAATCAGCCGTTTTTGCTCTAACATTAAATGCCTCCAAATGGTATTTAATTAACTTCCCGGGGTGAAGAAACCCTTTTTGAGAACTCAGAGTGAGTAAATTGGCCATTTTCATGCACTTTTAACCATTCCATAAATCTTGTGTTTTGGGCCCCTGGAAGCATGAAAATCACTTTAAACATGCTAATTTTAGCTCTAACACTGATGATCCACCTACAAATGTGAACTGACGTTCAAAAATAAAACATTTGAAAACGGACCATTTTCCACATTTCTGAAGCATGACGTAATGGGGGGGTGTTATCTCTTTTGTCGAAAATCAGCCGTTTTTGCTCGAACATTAAATGCCTCCAAATGGTATTTATTTCACTTCCCGAGCCCCTGGAAGCATGAAAATCACTTTAAACATGCTAATTTTAGCTCTAACACTGATGATCCACCTACAAATGTGAACTGACGTTCAAAAATAAAACATTTGAAAACGGACCATTTTCCACATTTCTGAAGCATGACGTAATGGGGGGGTGTTATCTCTTTTGTCGAAAATCAGCCGTTTTTGCTCTAACATTAAATGCCTCCAAATGGTATTTAATTAACTTCCCGGGGTGAAGAAACCCTTTTTGAGAACTCAGAGTGAGTAAATTGGCCATTTTCATGCACTTTTAACCATTCCATAAATCTTGTGTTTTGGGCCCCTGGAAGCATGAAAATCACTTTAAACATGCTAATTTTAGCTCTAACACTGATGATCCACCTACAAATGTGAACTGACGTTCAAAAATAAAACATTTGAAAACGGACCATTTTCCACATTTCTGAAGCATGACGTAATGGGGGGGTGTTATCTCTTTTGTCGAAAATCAGCCGTTTTTGCTCGAACTTTAAATGCCTCCAAATGGTATTTAATTAACTTCCCGAGCCCCTGGAAGCATGAAAATCACTTTAAACATGCTAATTGTAGCTCTAACACTGATGATCCACCTACAAATGTGAACTGACGTTCAAAAATAAAACATTTGAAAACGGACCATTTTCCACATTTCTGAAGCATGACATAATGGGGGGGTGTTATCTCTTTTGTCGAAAATCAGCCGTTTTTGCTCGAACATTAAATGCCTCCAAATGGTATTTAATTAACTTCCCGAGCCCCTGGAAGCATGAAAATCACTTTAAACATGCTAATTTTAGCTCTAACACTGATGATCCACCTACAAATGTGAACTGACGTTCAAAAATAAAACATTTGAAAACGGACCATTTTCCACATTTCTGAAGCATGACGTAATGGGGGGGTGTTATCTCTTTTGTCGAAAATCAGCCTTTTTTGCTCTAACATTAAATGCCTCCAAATGGTATTTAATTAACTTCCCGAGCCCCTGGAAGCATGAAAATCACTTTAAACATGCTAATTTTAGCTCTAACACTGATGATCCACCTACAAATGTGAACTGACGTTCAAAAATAAAACATTTGAAAACGGACCATTTTCCACATTTCTGAAGCATGACGTAATGGGGGGGTGTTATCTCTTTTGTCGAAAATCAGCCGTTTTTGCTCTAACATTAAATGCCTCCAAATGGTATTTAATTAACTTCCCGGGGTGAAGAAACCCTTTTTGAGAACTCAGACTGAGTAAATTGGCCATTTTCATGCACTTTTAACCATTCCATAAATCTTGTGTTTTGGGCCCCTGGAAGCATGAAAATCACTTTAAACATGCTAATTTTAGCTCTAACACTGATGATCCACCTACAAATGTGAACTGACGTTCAAAAATAAAACATTTGAAAACGGACCATTTTCCACATTTCTGAAGCATGACGTAATGGGGGGGTGTTATCTCTTTTGTCGAAAATCAGCCGTTTTTGCTCGAACATTAAATGCCTCCAAATGGTATTTAATTAACTTCCCGAGCCCCTGGAAGCATGAACATCACTTTAAACATGCTAATTTTAGCTCTAACACTGATGATCCACCTACAAATGTGAACTGACGTTCAAAAATAAAACATTTGAAAACAGACCATTTTCCACATTTCTGAAGCATGACGTAATGGGGGGGTGTTATCTCTTTTGTCGAAAATCAGCCTTTTTTGCTCTAACATTAAATGCCTCCAAATGGTATTTAATTAACTTCCCGAGCCCCTGGAAGCATGAAAATCACTTTAAACATGCTAATTTTAGCTCTAATACTGATGATCCACCTACAAATGTGAACTGACGTTCAAAAATAAAACATTTGAAAACGGACCATTTTCCACATTTCTGAAGCATGACGTAATGGGGGGGTGTTATCTCTTTTGTCGAAAATCAGCCGTTTTTGCTCTAACATTAAATGCCTCCAAATGGTATTTAATTAACTTCTCGGGGTGAAGAAACCCTTTTTGAGAACTCAGAGTGAGTAAATTGGCCATTTTCATGCACTTTTAACCATTCCATAAATCTTGTGTTTTGGGCCCCTGGAAGCATGAAAATCACTTTAAACATGCTAATTTTAGCTCTAACACTGATGATCCACCTACAAATGTGAACTGACGTTCAAAAATAAAACATTTGAAAACGGACCATTTTCCACATTTCTGAAGCATGACGTAATGGGGGGGTGTTATCTCTTTTGTCGAAAATCAGCCGTTTTTGCTTGAACATTAAATGCCTCCAAATGGTATTTAATTAACTTCCCGGGGTGAAGAAACCCTTTTTGAGAACTCAGAGTGAGTAAATTGGCCATTTTCATGCACTTTTAACCATTCCATAAATCTTGTGTTTTGGGCCCCTGGAAGCATGAAAATCACTTTAAACATGCTAATTTTAGCTCTAACACTGATGATCCACCTACAAATGTGAACTGACGTTCAAAAATAAAACATTTGAAAACGGACCATTTTCCACATTTCTGAAGCATGACGTAATGGGGGGGTGTTATCTCTTTTGTCGAAAATCAGCCGTTTTTGCTCTAACATTAAATGCCTCCAAATGGTATTTAATTAACTTCCCGAGCCCCTGGAAGCATGAAAATCACTTTAAACATGCTAATTTTAGCTCTAACACTGATGATCCACCTACAAATGTGAACTGACGTTCAAAAATAAAACATTTGAAAACGGACCATTTTCCACATTTCTGAAGCATGACGTAATGGGGGGGTGTTATCTCTTTTGTCGAAAATCAGCCGTTTTTGCTCGAACATTAAATGCCTCCAAATGGTATTTAATTAACTTCCCGGGGTGAAGAAACCCTTTTTGAGAACTCAGAGTGAGTAAATTGGCAATTTTCATGCACTTTTAACCATTCCATAAATCTTGTGTTTTGGGCCCCTGGAAGCATGAAAATCACTTTAAACATGCTAATTTTAGCTCTAACACTGATGATCCACCTACAAATGTGAACTGACGTTCAAAAATAAAACATTTGAAAACGGACCATTTTCCACATTTCTGAAGCATGACGTAATGGGGGGGTGTTATCTCTTTTGTCGAAAATCAGCCGTTTTTGCTCGAACATTAAATGCCTCCAAATGGTATTTAATTAACTTCCCGGGGTGAAGAAACCCTTTTTGAGAACTCAGAGTGAGTAAATTGGCAATTTTCATGCACTTTTAACCATTCCATAAATCTTGTGTTTTGGGCCCCTGGAAGCATGAAAATCACTTTAAACATGCTAATTTTAGCTCTAACACTGATGATCCACCTACAAATGTGAACTGACGTTCAAAAATAAAACATTTGAAAACGGACCATTTTCCACATTTCTGAAGCATGACGTAATGGGGGGGTGTTATCTCTTTTGTCGAAAATCAGCCGTTTTTGCTCGAACATTAAATGCCTCCAAATGGTATTTAATTAACTTCCCGAGCCCCTGGAAGCATGAAAATCACTTTAAACATGCTAATTTTAGCTCTAACACTGATGATCCACCTACAAATGTGAACTGACGTTCAAAAATAAAACATTTGAAAACGGACCATTTTCCACATTTCTGAAGCATGACGTAATGGGGGGGTGTTATCTCTTTTGTCGAAAATCAGCCGTTTTTGCTCTAACATTAAATGCCTCCAAATGGTATTTAATTAACTTCCCGGGGTGAAGAAACCCTTTTTGAGAACTCAGAGTGAGTAAATTGGCCATTTTCATGCACTTTTCACCATTCCATAAATCTTGTGTTTTGGGCCCCTGGAAGCATGAAAATCACTTTAAACATGCTAATTTTAGCTCTAACACTGATGATCCACCTACAAATGTGAACTGACGTTCAAAAATAAAACATTTGAAAACGGACCATTTCCCACATTTCTGAAGCATGACGTAATGGGGGGGTGTTATCTCTTTTGTCGAAAATCAGCCGTTTTTGCTCGAACATTAAATGCCTCCAAATGGTATTTATTTCACTTCCCGAGCCCCTGGAAGCATGAAAATCACTTTAAACATGCTAATTTTAGCTCTAACACTGATGATCCACCTACAAATGTGAACTGACGTTCAAAAATAAAACATTTGAAAACGGACCATTTTCCACATTTCTGAAGCATGACGTAATGGGGGGGTGTTATCTCTTTTGTCGAAAATCAGCCGTTTTTGCTCTAACATTAAATGCCTCCAAATGGTATTTAATTAACTTCCCGAGCCCCTGGAAGCATGAAAATCACTTTAAACATGCTAATTTTAGCTCTAACACTGATGATCCACCTACAAATGTGAACTGACGTTCAAAAATAAAACATTTGAAAACGGACCATTTTCCACATTTCTGAAGCATGACGTAATGGGGGGGTGTTATCTCTTTTGTCGAAAATCAGCCGTTTTTGCTCGAACATTAAATGCCTCCAAATGGTATTTAATTAACTTCCCGGGGTGAAGAAACCCTTTTTGAGAACTCAGAGTGAGTAAATTGGCCATTTTCATGCACTTTTAACCATTCCATAAATCTTGTGTTTTGGGCCCCTGGAAGCATGAAAATCACTTTAAACATGCTAATTTTAGCTCTAACACTGATGATCCACCTACAAATGTGAACTGACGTTCAAAAATAAAACATTTGAAAACGGACCATTTTCCACATTTCTGAAGCATGACGTAATGGGGGGGTGTTATCTCTTTTGTCGAAAATCAGCCGTTTTTGCTCGAACATTAAATGCCTCCAAATGGTATTTAATTAACTTCCCAAGCCCCTGGAAGCATGAAAATCACTTTAAACATGCTAATTTTAGCTCTAACACTGATGATCCACCTACAAATGTGAACTGACGTTCAAAAATGAAACATTTGAAAACGGACCATTTTCCACATTTCTGAAGCATGACGTAATGGGGGGGTGTTATCTCTTTTGTCGAAAATCAGCCGTTTTTGCTCGAACATTAAATGCCTCCAAATTGTATTTATTTCACTTCCCGAGCCCCTGGAAGCATGAAAATCACTTTAAACATGCTAATTTTAGCTCTAACACTGATGATCCACCTACAAATGTGAACTGACATTCAAAAATAAAACATTTGAAAACGGACCATTTTCCACATTTCTGAAGCATGACGTAATGGGGGGGTGTTATCTCTTTTGTCGAAAATCAGCCGTTTTTGCTCTAACATTAAATGCCTCCAAATGGTATTTAATTAACTTCCCGGGGTGAAGAAACCCTTTTTGAGAACTCAGAGTGAGTAAATTGGCCATTTTCATGCACTTTTAACCATTCCATAAATCTTGTGTTTTGGGCCCCTGGAAGCATGAAAATCACTTTAAACATGCTAATTTTAGCTCTAACACTGATGATCCACCTACAAATGTGAACTGACGTTCAAAAATAAAACATTTGAAAACGGACCATTTTCCACATTTCTGAAGCATGACGTAATGGGGGGGTGTTATCTCTTTTGTCGAAAATCAGCCGTTTTTGCTCGAACATTAAATGCCTCCAAATGGTATTTATTTCACTTCCCGAGCCCCTGGAAGCATGAAAATCACTTTAAACATGCTAATTTTAGCTCTAACACTGATGATCCACCTACAAATGTGAACTGACGTTCAAAAATAAAACATTTGAAAACGGACCATTTTCCACATTTCTGAAGCATGACGTAATGGGGGGGTGTTATCTCTTTTGTCGAAAATCAGCCGTTTTTGCTCTAACATTAAATGCCTCCAAATGGTATTTAATTAACTTCCCGAGCCCCTGGAAGCATGAAAATCACTTTAAACATGCTAATTTTAGCTCTAACACTGATGATCCACCTACAAATGTGAACTGACGTTCAAAAATAAAACATTTGAAAACGGACCATTTTCCACATTTCTGAAGCATGACGTAATAGGGGGGTGTTATCTCTTTTGTCGAAAATCAGCCGTTTTTGCTCGAACATTAAATGCCTCCAAATGGTATTTAATTAACTTCCCGGGGTGAAGAAACCCTTTTTGAGAACTCAGAGTGAGTAAATTGGCCATTTTCATGCACTTTTAACCATTCCATAAATCTTGTGTTTTGGGCCCCTGGAAGCATGAAAATCACTTTAAACATGCTAATTTTAGCTCTAACACTGATGATCCACCTACAAATGTGAACTGACGTTCAAAAATAAAACATTTGAAAACGGACCATTTTCCACATTTCTGAAGCATGACGTAATGGGGGGGGTGTTATCTCTTTTGTCGAAAATCAGCCGTTTTTGCTCGAACATTAAATGCCTCCAAATGGTATTTAATTAACTTCCCAAGCCCCTGGAAGCATGAAAATCACTTTAAACATGCTAATTTTAGCTCTAACACTGATGATCCACCTACAAATGTGAACTGACGTTCAAAAATGAAACATTTGAAAACGGACCATTTTCCACATTTCTGAAGCATGACGTAATGGGGGGGTGTTATCTCTTTTGTCGAAAATCAGCCGTTTTTGCTCGAACATTAAATGCCTCCAAATTGTATTTATTTCACTTCCCGAGCCCCTGGAAGCATGAAAATCACTTTAAACATGCTAATTTTAGCTCTAACACTGATGATCCACCTACAAATGTGAACTGACATTCAAAAATAAAACATTTGAAAACGGACCATTTTCCACATTTCTGAAGCATGACGTAATGGGGGGGTGTTATCTCTTTTGTCGAAAATCAGCCGTTTTTGCTCTAACATTAAATGCCTCCAAATGGTATTTAATTAACTTCCCGGGGTGAAGAAACCCTTTTTGAGAACTCAGAGTGAGTAAATTGGCCATTTTCATGCACTTTTAACCATTCCATAAATCTTGTGTTTTGGGCCCCTGGAAGCATGAAAATCACTTTAAACATGCTAATTTTAGCTCTAACACTGATGATCCACCTACAAATGTGAACTGACGTTCAAAAATAAAACATTTGAAAACGGACCATTTTCCACATTTCTGAAGCATGACGTAATGGGGGGGTGTTATCTCTTTTGTCGAAAATCAGCCGTTTTTGCTCGAACATTAAATGCCTCCAAATGGTATTTATTTCACTTCCCGAGCCCCTGGAAGCATGAAAATCACTTTAAACATGCTAATTTTAGCTCTAACACTGATGATCCACCTACAAATGTGAACTGACGTTCAAAAATAAAACATTTGAAAACGGACCATTTTCCACATTTCTGAAGCATGACGTAATGGGGGGGTGTTATCTCTTTTGTCGAAAATCAGCCGTTTTTGCTCTAACATTAAATGCCTCCAAATGGTATTTAATTAACTTCCCGGGGTGAAGAAACCCTTTTTGAGAACTCAGAGTGAGTAAATTGGCCATTTTCATGCACTTTTAACCATTCCATAAATCTTGTGTTTTGGGCCCCTGGAAGCATGAAAATCACTTTAAACATGCTAATTTTAGCTCTAACACTGATGATCCACCTACAAATGTGAACTGACGTTCAAAAATAAAACATTTGAAAACGGACCATTTTCCACATTTCTGAAGCATGACGTAATGGGGGGGTGTTATCTCTTTTGTCGAAAATCAGCCGTTTTTGCTCGAACATTAAATGCCTCCAAATGGTATTTAATTAACTTCCCGAGCCCCTGGAAGCATGAAAATCACTTTAAACATGCTAATTTTAGCTCTAACACTGATGATCCACCTACAAATGTGAACTGACGTTCAAAAATAAAACATTTGAAAACGGACCATTTTCCACATTTCTGAAGCATGACGTAATGGGGGGGTGTTATCTCTTTTGTCGAAAATCAGCCGTTTTTGCTCGAACATTAAATGCCTCCAAATGGTATTTAATTAACTTCCCGAGCCCCTGGAAGCATGAAAATCACTTTAAACATGCTAATTTTAGCTCTAACACTGATGATCCACCTACAAATGTGAACTGACGTTCAAAAATAAAACATTTGAAAACGGACCATTTTCCACATTTCTGAAGCATGACGTAATGGGGGGGTGTTATCTCTTTTGTCGAAAATCAGCCGTTTTTGCTCTAACATTAAATGCCTCCAAATGGTATTTAATTAACTTCCCGGGGTGAAGAAACCCTTTTTGAGAACTCAGAGTGAGTAAATTGGCCATTTTCATGCACTTTTAACCATTCCATAAATCTTGTGTTTTGGGCCCCTGGAAGCATGAAAATCACTTTAAACATGCTAATTTTAGCTCTAACACTGATGATCCACCTACAAATGTGAACTGACGTTCAAAAATAAAACATTTGAAAACGGACCATTTTCCACATTTCTGAAGCATGACGTAATGGGGGGGTGTTATCTCTTTTGTCGAAAATCAGCCGTTTTTGCTCTAACATTAAATGCCTCCAAATGGTATTTATTTCACTTCCCGAGCCCCTGGAAGCATGAAAATCACTTTAAACATGCTAATTTTAGCTCTAACACTGATGATCCACCTACAAATGTGAACTGACGTTCAAAAATAAAACATTTGAAAACGGACCATTTTCCACATTTCTGA
Source organism: Lissotriton vulgaris (assembly GCF_964263255.1). Lineage (NCBI taxonomy): Eukaryota > Metazoa > Chordata > Amphibia > Caudata > Salamandridae > Lissotriton > Lissotriton vulgaris. Next base: position 88,257 of record NW_028255464.1, on the reverse strand, counting down.
AGCATGACGTAATGGGGGGGTGTTATCTCTTTTGTCGAAAATCAGCCGTTTTTGCTCTAACATTAAATGCCTCCAAATGGTATTTAATTAACTTCCCGAGCCCCTGGAAGCATGAAAATCACTTTAAACATGCTAATTTTAGCTCTAACACTGATGATCCACCTACAAATGTGAACTGACGTTCAAAAATAAAACATTTGAAAACGGACCATTTTCCACATTTCTGAAGCATGACGTAATGGGGGGGTGTTATCTCTTTTGTCGAAAATCAGCCGTTTTTGCTCGAACATTAAATGCCTCCAAATGGTATTTAATTAACTTCCCGGGGTGAAGAAACCCTTTTTGAGAACTCAGAGTGAGTAAATTGGCCATTTTCATGCACTTTTAACCATTCCATAAATCTTGTGTTTTGGGCCCCTGGAAGCATGAAAATCACTTTAAACATGCTAATTTTAGCTCTAACACTGATGATCCACCTACAAATGTGAACTGACGTTCAAAAATAAAACATTTGAAAACGGACCATTTTCCACATTTCTGAAGCATGACGTAATGGGGGGGTGTTATCTCTTTTGTCGAAAATCAGCCGTTTTTGCTCGAACATTAAATGCCTCCAAATGGTATTTAATTAACTTCCCAAGCCCCTGGAAGCATGAAAATCACTTTAAACATGCTAATTTTAGCTCTAACACTGATGATCCACCTACAAATGTGAACTGACGTTCAAAAATGAAACATTTGAAAACGGACCATTTTCCACATTTCTGAAGCATGACGTAATGGGGGGGTGTTATCTCTTTTGTCGAAACTCAGCCGTTTTTGCTCGAACATTAAATGCCTCCAAATTGTATTTATTTCACTTCCCGAGCCCCTGGAAGCATGAAAATCACTTTAAACATGCTAATTTTAGCTCTAACACTGATGATCCACCTACAAATGTGAACTGACATTCAAAAATAAAACATTTGAAAACGGACCATTTTCCACATTTCTGAAGCATGACGTAATGGGGGGGTGTTATCTCTTTTGTCGAAAATCAGCCGTTTTTGCTCTAACATTAAATGCCTCCAAATGGTATTTAATTAACTTCCCGGGGTGAAGAAACCCTTTTTGAGAACTCAGAGTGAGTAAATTGGCCATTTTCATGCACTTTTAACCATTCCATAAATCTTGTGTTTTGGGCCCCTGGAAGCATGAAAATCACTTTAAACATGCTAATTTTAGCTCTAACACTGATGATCCACCTACAAATGTGAACTGACGTTCAAAAATAAAACATTTGAAAACGGACCATTTTCCACATTTCTGAAGCATGACGTAATGGGGGGGTGTTATCTTTTTTGTCGAAAATCAGCCGTTTTTGCTCTAACATTAAATGCCTCCAAATGGTATTTAATTAACTTCCCGAGCCCCTGGAAGCATGAAAATCACTTTAAACATGCTAATTTTAGCTCTAACACTGATGATCCACCTACAAATGTGAACTGACGTTCAAAAATAAAACATTTGAAAACGGACCATTTTCCACATTTCTGAAGCATGACGTAATGGGGGGGGTGTTATCTCTTTTGTCGAAAATCAGCCGTTTTTGCTCGAACATTAAATGCCTCCAAATGGTATTTAATTAACTTCCCGGGGTGAAGAAACCCTTTTTGAGAACTCAGAGTGAGTAAATTGGCCATTTTCATGCACTTTTAACCATTCCATAAATCTTGTGTTTTGGGCCCCTGGAAGCATGAAAATCACTTTAAACATGCTAATTTTAGCTCTAACACTGATGATCCACCTACAAATGTGAACTGACGTTCAAAAATAAAACATTTGAAAACGGACCATTTTCCACATTTCTGAAGCATGACGTAATGGGGGGGTGTTATCTCTTTTGTCGAAAATCAGCCGTTTTTGCTCGAACATTAAATGCCTCCAAATGGTATTTAATTAACTTCCCAAGCCCCTGGAAGCATGAAAATCACTTTAAACATGCTAATTTTAGCTCTAACACTGATGATCCACCTACAAATGTGAACTGACGTTCAAAAATAAAACATTTGAAAACGGACCATTTTCCACATTTCTGAAGCATGACGTAATGGGGGGGTGTTATCTCTTTTGTCGAAAATCAGCCGTTTTTGCTCTAACATTAAATGCCTCCAAATGGTATTTAATTAACTTCCCGGGGTGAAGAAACCCTTTTTGAGAACTCAGAGTGAGTAAATTGGCCATTTTCATGCACTTTTAACCATTCCATAAATCTTGTGTTTTGGGCCCCTGGAAGCATGAAAATCACTTTAAACATGCTAATTTTAGCTCTAACACTGATGATCCACCTACAAATGTGAACTGACGTTCAAAAATAAAACATTTGAAAACGGACCATTTTCCACATTTCTGAAGCATGATGTAATGGGGGGGTGTTATCTCTTTTGTCGAAAATCAGCCGTTTTTGCTCGAACATTAAATGCCTCCAAATGGTATTTAATTAACTTCCCGAGCCCCTGGAAGCATGAAAATCACTTTAAACATGCTAATTTTAGCTCTAACACTGATGATCCACCTACAAATATGAACTGACGTTCAAAAATAAAACATTTGAAAACGGACCATTTTCCACATTTCTGAAGCATGACATAATGGGGGGGTGTTATCTCTTTTGTCGAAAATCAGCCGTTTTTGCTCGAACATTAAATGCCTCCAAATGGTATTTAATTAACTTCCCGAGCCCCTGGAAGCATGAAAATCACTTTAAACATGCTAATTTTAGCTCTAACACTGATGATCCACCTACAAATGTGAACTGACGTTCAAAAATAAAACATTTGAAAACGGACCATTTTCCACATTTCTGAAGCATGACGTAATGGGGGGGTGTTATCTCTTTTGTCGAAAATCAGCCTTTTTTGCTCTAACATTAAATGCCTCCAAATGGTATTTAATTAACTTCCCGAGCCCCTGGAAGCATGAAAATCACTTTAAACATGCTAATTTTAGCTCTAACACTGATGATCCACCTACAAATGTGAACTGACGTTCAAAAATAAAACATTTGAAAACGGACCATTTTCCACATTTCTGAAGCATGACGTAATGGGGGGGTGTTATCTCTTTTGTCGAAAATCAGCCGTTTTTGCTCTAACATTAAATGCCTCCAAATGGTATTTAATTAACTTCCCGGGGTGAAGAAACCCTTTTTGAGAACTCAGAGTGAGTAAATTGGCCATTTTCATGCACTTTTAACCATTCCATAAATCTTGTGTTTTGGGCCCCTGGAAGCATGAAAATCACTTTAAACATGCTAATTTTAGCTCTAACACTGATGATCCACCTACAAATGTGAACTGACGTTCAAAAATAAAACATTTGAAAACGGACCATTTTCCACATTTCTGAAGCATGACGTAATGGGGGGGTGTTATCTCTTTTGTCGAAAATCAGCCGTTTTTGCTCTAACATTAAATGCCTCCAAATGGTATTTATTTCACTTCCCGAGCCCCTGGAAGCATGAAAATCACTTTAAACATGCTAATTTTAGCTCTAACACTGATGATCCACCTACAAATGTGAACTGACGTTCAAAAATAAAACATTTGAAAACGGACCATTTTCCACATTTCTGAAGCATGACGTAATGGGGGGGTGTTATCTCTTTTGTCGAAAATCAGCCGTTTTTGCTCTAACATTAAATGCCTCCAAATGGTATTTAATTAACTTCCCGAGCCCCTGGAAGCATGAAAATCACTTTAAACATGCTAATTTTAGCTCTAACACTGATGATCCACCTACAAATGTGAACTGACGTTCAAAAATAAAACATTTGAAAACGGACCATTTTCCACATTTCTGAAGCATGACGTAATGGGGGGGTGTTATCTCTTTTGTCGAAAATCAGCCGTTTTTGCTCGAACATTAAATGCCTCCAAATGGTATTTAATTAACTTCCCGGGGTGAAGAAACCCTTTTTGAGAACTCAGAGTGAGTAAATTGGCCATTTTCATGCACTTTTAACCATTCCATAAATCTTGTGTTTTGGGCCCCTGGAAGCATGAAAATCACTTTAAACATGCTAATTTTAGCTCTAACACTGATGATCCACCTACAAATGTGAACTGACGTTCAAAAATAAAACATTTGAAAACGGACCATTTTCCACATTTCTGAAGCATGACGTAATGGGGGGGTGTTATCTCTTTTGTCGAAAATCAGCCGTTTTTGCTCGAACATTAAATGCCTCCAAATGGTATTTAATTAACTTCCCAAGCCCCTGGAAGCATGAAAATCACTTTAAACATGCTAATTTTAGCTCTAACACTGATGATCCACCTACAAATGTGAACTGACGTTCAAAAATGAAACATTTGAAAACGGACCATTTTCCACATTTCTGAAGCATGACGTAATGGGGGGGTGTTATCTCTTTTGTCGAAACTCAGCCGTTTTTGCTCGAACATTAAATGCCTCCAAATTGTATTTATTTCACTTCCCGAGCCCCTGGAAGCATGAAAATCACTTTAAACATGCTAATTTTAGCTCTAACACTGATGATCCACCTACAAATGTGAACTGACATTCAAAAATAAAACATTTGAAAACGGACCATTTTCCACATTTCTGAAGCATGACGTAATGGGGGGGTGTTATCTCTTTTGTCGAAAATCAGCCGTTTTTGCTCTAACATTAAATGCCTCCAAATGGTATTTAATTAACTTCCCGGGGTGAAGAAACCCTTTTTGAGAACTCAGAGTGAGTAAATTGGCCATTTTCATGCACTTTTAACCATTCCATAAATCTTGTGTTTTGGGCCCCTGGAAGCATGAAAATCACTTTAAACATGCTAATTTTAGCTCTAACACTGATGATCCACCTACAAATGTGAACTGACGTTCAAAAATAAAACATTTGAAAACGGACCATTTTCCACATTTCTGAAGCATGACGTAATGGGGGGGTGTTATCTTTTTTGTCGAAAATCAGCCGTTTTTGCTCTAACATTAAATGCCTCCAAATGGTATTTAATTAACTTCCCGAGCCCCTGGAAGCATGAAAATCACTTTAAACATGCTAATTTTAGCTCTAACACTGATGATCCACCTACAAATGTGAACTGACGTTCAAAAATAAAACATTTGAAAACGGACCATTTTCCACATTTCTGAAGCATGACGTAATGGGGGGGGTGTTATCTCTTTTGTCGAAAATCAGCCGTTTTTGCTCGAACATTAAATGCCTCCAAATGGTATTTAATTAACTTCCCGGGGTGAAGAAACCCTTTTTGAGAACTCAGAGTGAGTAAATTGGCCATTTTCATGCACTTTTAACCATTCCATAAATCTTGTGTTTTGGGCCCCTGGAAGCATGAAAATCACTTTAAACATGCTAATTTTAGCTCTAACACTGATGATCCACCTACAAATGTGAACTGACGTTCAAAAATAAAACATTTGAAAACGGACCATTTTCCACATTTCTGAAGCATGACGTAATGGGGGGGTGTTATCTCTTTTGTCGAAAATCAGCCGTTTTTGCTCGAACATTAAATGCCTCCAAATGGTATTTAATTAACTTCCCAAGCCCCTGGAAGCATGAAAATCACTTTAAACATGCTAATTTTAGCTCTAACACTGATGATCCACCTACAAATGTGAACTGACGTTCAAAAATAAAACATTTGAAAACGGACCATTTTCCACATTTCTGAAGCATGACGTAATGGGGGGGTGTTATCTCTTTTGTCGAAAATCAGCCGTTTTTGCTCTAACATTAAATGCCTCCAAATGGTATTTAATTAACTTCCCGGGGTGAAGAAACCCTTTTTGAGAACTCAGAGTGAGTAAATTGGCCATTTTCATGCACTTTTAACCATTCCATAAATCTTGTGTTTTGGGCCCCTGGAAGCATGAAAATCACTTTAAACATGCTAATTTTAGCTCTAACACTGATGATCCACCTACAAATGTGAACTGACGTTCAAAAATAAAACATTTGAAAACGGACCATTTTCCACATTTCTGAAGCATGACGTAATGGGGGGGTGTTATCTCTTTTGTCGAAAATCAGCCGTTTTTGCTCGAACATTAAATGCCTCCAAATGGTATTTAATTAACTTCCCGAGCCCCTGGAAGCATGAAAATCACTTTAAACATGCTAATTTTAGCTCTAACACTGATGATCCACCTACAAATATGAACTGACGTTCAAAAATAAAACATTTGAAAACGGACCATTTTCCACATTTCTGAAGCATGACATAATGGGGGGGTGTTATCTCTTTTGTCGAAAATCAGCCGTTTTTGCTCGAACATTAAATGCCTCCAAATGGTATTTAATTAACTTCCCGAGCCCCTGGAAGCATGAAAATCACTTTAAACATGCTAATTTTAGCTCTAACACTGATGATCCACCTACAAATGTGAACTGACGTTCAAAAATAAAACATTTGAAAACGGACCATTTTCCACATTTCTGAAGCATGACGTAATGGGGGGGTGTTATCTCTTTTGTCGAAAATCAGCCTTTTTTGCTCTAACATTAAATGCCTCCAAATGGTATTTAATTAACTTCCCGAGCCCCTGGAAGCATGAAAATCACTTTAAACATGCTAATTTTAGCTCTAACACTGATGATCCACCTACAAATGTGAACTGACGTTCAAAAATAAAACATTTGAAAACGGACCATTTTCCACATTTCTGAAGCATGACGTAATGGGGGGGTGTTATCTCTTTTGTCGAAAATCAGCCGTTTTTGCTCTAACATTAAATGCCTCCAAATGGTATTTAATTAACTTCCCGGGGTGAAGAAACCCTTTTTGAGAACTCAGAGTGAGTAAATTGGCCATTTTCATGCACTTTTAACCATTCCATAAATCTTGTGTTTTGGGCCCCTGGAAGCATGAAAATCACTTTAAACATGCTAATTTTAGCTCTAACACTGATGATCCACCTACAAATGTGAACTGACGTTCAAAAATAAAACATTTGAAAACGGACCATTTTCCACATTTCTGAAGCATGACGTAATGGGGGGGTGTTATCTCTTTTGTCGAAAATCAGCCGTTTTTGCTCGAACATTAAATGCCTCCAAATGGTATTTAATTAACTTCCCGAGCCCCTGGAAGCATGAAAATCACTTTAAACATGCTAATTTTAGCTCTAACACTGATGATCCACCTACAAATGTGAACTGACGTTCAAAAATAAAACATTTGAAAACGGACCATTTTCCACATTTCTGAAGCATGACATAATGGGGGGTGTTATCTCTTTTGTCGAAAATCAGCCATTTTTGCTCGAACATTAAATGCCTCCAAATGGTATTTAATTAACTTCCCGAGCCCCTGGAAGCATGAAAATCACTTTAAACATGCTAATTTTAGCTCTAACACTGATGATCCACCTACAAATGTGAACTGACGTTCAAAAATAAAACATTTGAAAACGGACCATTTTCCACATTTCTGAAGCATGACGTAATGGGGGGGTGTTATCTCTTTTGTCGAAAATCAGCCTTTTTTGCTCTAACATTAAATGCCTCCAAATGGTATTTAATTAACTTCCCGAGCCCCTGGAAGCATGAAAATCACTTTAAACATGCAAATTTTAGCTCTAACACTGATGATCCACCTACAAATGTGAACTGACATTCAAAAATAAAACATTTGAAAACGGACCATTTTCCACATTTCTGAAGCATGACGTAATGGGGGGGTGTTATCTCTTTTGTCGAAAATCAGCCGTTTTTGCTCTAACATTAAATGCCTCCAAATGGTATTTAATTAACTTCCCGGGGTGAAGAAACCCTTTTTGAGAACTCAGAGTGAGTAAATTGGCCATTTTCATGCACTTTTAACCATTCCATAAATCTTGTGTTTTGGGCCCCTGGAAGCATGAAAATCACTTTAAACATGCTAATTTTAGCTCTAACACTGATGATCCACCTACAAATGTGAACTGACGTTCAAAAATAAAACATTTGAAAACGGACCATTTTCCACATTTCTGAAGCATGACGTAATGGGGGGGTGTTATCTCTTTTGTCGAAAATCAGCCGTTTTTGCTCGAACATTAAATGCCTCCAAATGGTATTTAATTAACTTCCCGAGCCCCTGGAAGCATGAAAATCACTTTAAACATGCTAATTTTAGCTCTAACACTGATGATCCACCTACAAATGTGAACTGACGTTCAAAAATAAAACATTTGAAAACGGACCATTTTCCACATTTCTGAAGCATGACGTAATGGGGGGGTGTTATCTCTTTTGTCGAAAATCAGCCGTTTTTGCTCTAACATTAAATGCCTCCAAATGGTATTTAATTAACTTCCCGGGGTGAAGAAACCCTTTTTGAGAACTCAGAGTGAGTAAATTGGCCATTTTCATGCACTTTTAACCATTCCATAAATCTTGTGTTTTGGGCCCCTGGAAGCATGAAAATCACTTTAAACATGCTAATTTTAGCTCTAACACTGATGATCCACCTACAAATGTGAACTGACGTTCAAAAATAAAACATTTGAAAACGGACCATTTTCCACATTTCTGAAGCATGACGTAATGGGGGGGTGTTATCTCTTTTGTCGAAAATCAGCCGTTTTTGCTCGAACATTAAATGCCTCCAAATGGTATTTATTTCACTTCCCGAGCCCCTGGAAGCATGAAAATCACTTTAAACATGCTAATTTTAGCTCTAACACTGATGATCCACCTACAAATGTGAACTGACGTTCAAAAATAAAACATTTGAAAACGGACCATTTTCCACATTTCTGAAGCATGACGTAATGGGGGGGTGTTATCTCTTTTGTCGAAAATCAGCCGTTTTTGCTCTAACATTAAATGCCTCCAAATGGTATTTAATTAACTTCCCGGGGTGAAGAAACCCTTTTTGAGAACTCAGAGTGAGTAAATTGGCCATTTTCATGCACTTTTAACCATTCCATAAATCTTGTGTTTTGGGCCCCTGGAAGCATGAAAATCACTTTAAACATGCTAATTTTAGCTCTAACACTGATGATCCACCTACAAATGTGAACTGACATTCAAAAATAAAACATTTGAAAACGGACCATTTTCCACATTTCTGAAGCATGACGTAATGGGGGGGTGTTATCTCTTTTGTCGAAAATCAGCCGTTTTTGCTCGAACATTAAATGCCTCCAAATGGTATTTATTTCACTTCCCGAGCCCCTGGAAGCATGAAAATCACTTTAAACATGCTAATTTTAGCTCTAACACTGATGATCCACCTACAAATGTGAACTGACGTTCAAAAATAAAACATTTGAAAACGGACCATTTTCCACATTTCTGAAGCATGACGTAATGGGGGGGTGTTATCTCTTTTGTCGAAAATCAGCCGTTTTTGCTCTAACATTAAATGCCTCCAAATGGTATTTAATTAACTTCCCGAGCCCCTGGAAGCATGAAAATCACTTTAAACATGCTAATTTTAGCTCTAACACTGATGATCCACCTACAAATGTGAACTGACGTTCAAAAATAAAACATTTGAAAATGGACCATTTTCCACATTTCTGAAGCATGACATAATGGGGGGGTGTTATCTCTTTTGTCGAAAATCAGCCTTTTTTGCTCTAACATTAAATGCCTCCAAATGGTATTTAATTAACTTCCTGAGCCCCTGGAAGCATGAAAATCACTTTAAACATGCTAATTTTAGCTCTAACACTGATGATCCACCTACAAATGTGAACTGACGTTCAAAAATAAAACATTTGAAAACGGACCATTTTCCACATTTCTGAAGCATGACGTAATGGGGGGGTGTTATCTCTTTTGTCGAAAATCAGCCGTTTTTGCTCTAACATTAAATGCCTCCAAATGGTATTTAATTAACTTCCCGGGGTGAAGAAACCCTTTTTGAGAACTCAGAGTGAGTAAATTGGCCATTTTCATGCACTTTTAACCATTCCATAAATCTTGTGTTTTGGGCCCCTGGAAGCATGAAAATCACTTTAAACATGCTAATTTTAGCTCTAACACTGATGATCCACCTACAAATGTGAACTGACGTTCAAAAATAAAACATTTGAAAACGGACCATTTTCCACATTTCTGAAGCATGACGTAATGGGGGGGTGTTATCTCTTTTGTCGAAAATCAGCCGTTTTTGCTCTAACATTAAATGCCTCCAAATGGTATTTAATTAACTTCCCGGGGTGAAGAAACCCTTTTTGAGAACTCAGAGTGAGTAAATTGGCCATTTTCATGCACTTTTAACCATTCCATAAATCTTGTGTTTTGGGCCCCTGGAAGCATGAAAATCACTTTAAACATGCTAATTTTAGCTCTAACACTGATGATCCACCTACAAATGTGAACTGACGTTCAAAAATAAAACATTTGAAAACGGACCATTTTCCACATTTCTGAAGCATGACGTAATGGGGGGGTGTTATCTCTTTTGTCGAAAATCAGCCGTTTTTGCTCGAACATTAAATGCCTCCAAATGGTATTTAATTAACTTCCCGAGCCCCTGGAAGCATGAAAATCACTTTAAACATGCTAATTTTAGCTCTAACACTGATGATCCACCTACAAATGTGAACTGACGTTCAAAAATAAAACATTTGAAAACGGACCATTTTCCACATTTCTGAAGCATGACGTAATGGGGGGGTGTTATCTCTTTTGTCGAAAATCAGCCGTTTTTGCTCTAACATTAAATGCCTCCAAATGGTATTTAATTAACTTCCCGGGGTGAAGAAACCCTTTTTGAGAACTCAGAGTGAGTAAATTGGCCATTTTCATGCACTTTTAACCATTCCATAAATCTTGTGTTTTGGGCCCCTGGAAGCATGAAAATCACTTTAAACATGCTAATTTTAGCTCTAACACTGATGATCCACCTACAAATGTGAACTGACGTTCAAAAATAAAACATTTGAAAACGGACCATTTTCCACATTTCTGAAGCATGACGTAATGGGGGGGTGTTATCTCTTTTGTCGAAAATCAGCCGTTTTTGCTCTAACATTAAATGCCTCCAAATGGTATTTAATTAACTTCCCGGGGTGAAGAAACCCTTTTTGAGAACTCAGAGTGAGTAAATTGGCCATTTTCATGCACTTTTAACCATTCCATAAATCTTGTGTTTTGGGCCCCTGGAAGCATGAAAATCACTTTAAACATGCTAATTTTAGCTCTAACACTGATGATCCACCTACAAATGTGAACTGACGTTCAAAAATAAAACATTTGAAAACGGACCATTTTCCACATTTCTGAAGCATGACGTAATGGGGGGGTGTTATCTCTTTTGTCGAAAATCAGCCGTTTTTGCTCGAACATTAAATGCCTCCAAATGGTATTTAATTAACTTCCCGAGCCCCTGGAAGCATGAAAATCACTTTAAACATGCTAATTTTAGCTCTAACACTGATGATCCACCTACAAATGTGAACTGACGTTCAAAAATAAAACATTTGAAAACGGACCATTTTCCACATTTCTGAAGCATGACATAATGGGGGGGTGTTATCTCTTTTGTCGAAAATCAGCCGTTTTTGCTCGAACATTAAATGCCTCCAAATGGTATTTAATTAACTTCCCGAGCCCCTGGAAGCATGAAAATCACTTTAAACATGCTAATTTTAGCTCTAACACTGATGATCCACCTACAAATGTGAACTGACGTTCAAAAATAAAACATTTGAAAATGGACCATTTTCCACATTTCTGAAGCATGACGTAATGGGGGGGTGTTATCTCTTTTGTCGAAAATCAGCCTTTTTTGCTCTAACATTAAATGCCTCCAAATGGTATTTAATTAACTTCCTGAGCCCCTGGAAGCATGAAAATCACTTTAAACATGCTAATTTTAGCTCTAACACTGATGATCCACCTACAAATGTGAACTGACGTTCAAAAATAAAACATTTGAAAACGGACCATTTTCCACATTTCTGAAGCATGACGTAATGGGGGGGTGTTATCTCTTTTGTCGAAAATCAGCCGTTTTTGCTCTAACATTAAATGCCTCCAAATGGTATTTAATTAACTTCCCGGGGTGAAGAAACCCTTTTTGAGAACTCAGAGTGAGTAAATTGGCCATTTTCATGCACTTTTAACCATTCCATAAATCTTGTGTTTTGGGCCCCTGGAAGCATGAAAATCACTTTAAACATGCTAATTTTAGCTCTAACACTGATGATCCACCTACAAATGTGAACTGACGTTCAAAAATAAAACATTTGAAAACGGACCATTTTCCACATTTCTGAAGCATGACGTAATGGGGGGGTGTTATCTCTTTTGTCGAAAATCAGCCGTTTTTGCTCGAACATTAAATGCCTCCAAATGGTATTTAATTAACTTCCCGAGCCCCTGGAAGCATGAAAATCACTTTAAACATGCTAATTTTAGCTCTAACACTGATGATCCACCTACAAATGTGAACTGACGTTCAAAAATAAAACATTTGAAAACGGACCATTTTCCACATTTCTGAAGCATGACGTAATGGGGGGGTGTTATCTCTTTTGTCGAAAATCAGCCGTTTTTGCTCTAACATTAAATGCCTCCAAATGGTATTTAATTAACTTCCCGGGGTGAAGAAACCCTTTTTGAGAACTCAGAGTGAGTAAATTGGCCATTTTCATGCACTTTTAACCATTCCATAAATCTTGTGTTTTGGGCCCCTGGAAGCATGAAAATCACTTTAAACATGCTAATTTTAGCTCTAACACTGATGATCCACCTACAAATGTGAACTGACGTTCAAAAATAAAACATTTGAAAACGGACCATTTTCCACATTTCTGAAGCATGACGTAATGGGGGGGTGTTATCTCTTTTGTCGAAAATCAGCCGTTTTTGCTCGAACATTAAATGCCTCCAAATGGTATTTATTTCACTTCCCGAGCCCCTGGAAGCATGAAAATCACTTTAAACATGCTAATTTTAGCTCTAACACTGATGATCCACCTACAAATGTGAACTGACGTTCAAAAATAAAACATTTGAAAACGGACCATTTTCCACATTTCTGAAGCATGACGTAATGGGGGGGTGTTATCTCTTTTGTCGAAAATCAGCCGTTTTTGCTCTAACATTAAATGCCTCCAAATGGTATTTAATTAACTTCCCGGGGTGAAGAAACCCTTTTTGAGAACTCAGAGTGAGTAAATTGGCCATTTTCATGCACTTTTAACCATTCCATAAATCTTGTGTTTTGGGCCCCTGGAAGCATGAAAATCACTTTAAACATGCTAATTTTAGCTCTAACACTGATGATCCACCTACAAATGTGAACTGACGTTCAAAAATAAAACATTTGAAAACGGACCATTTTCCACATTTCTGAAGCATGACGTAATGGGGGGGTGTTATCTCTTTTGTCGAAAATCAGCCGTTTTTGCTCGAACATTAAATGCCTCCAAATGGTATTTAATTAACTTCCCGAGCCCCTGGAAGCATGAAAATCACTTTAAACATGCTAATTTTAGCTCTAACACTGATGATCCACCTACAAATGTGAACTGACGTTCAAAAATAAAACATTTGAAAACGGACCATTTTCCACATTTCTGAAGCATGACGTAATGGGGGGGTGTTATCTCTTTTGTCGAAAATCAGCCGTTTTTGCTCTAACATTAAATGCCTCCAAATGGTATTTAATTAACTTCCCGGGGTGAAGAAACCCTTTTTGAGAACTCAGAGTGAGTAAATTGGCCATTTTCATGCACTTTTAACCATTCCATAAATCTTGTGTTTTGGGCCCCTGGAAGCATGAAAATCACTTTAAACATGCTAATTTTAGCTCTAACACTGATGATCCACCTACAAATGTGAACTGACGTTCAAAAATAAAACATTTGAAAACGGACCATTTTCCACATTTCTGAAGCATGACGTAATGGGGGGGTGTTATCTCTTTTGTCGAAAATCAGCCGTTTTTGCTCTAACATTAAATGCCTCCAAATGGTATTTATTTCACTTCCCGAGCCCCTGGAAGCATGAAAATCACTTTAAACATGCTAATTTTAGCTCTAACACTGATGATCCACCTACAAATGTGAACTGACGTTCAAAAATAAAACATTTGAAAACGGACCATTTTCCACATTTCTGAAGCATGACGTAATGGGGGGGTGTTATCTCTTTTGTCGAAAATCAGCCGTTTTTGCTCTAACATTAAATGCCTCCAAATGGTATTTAATTAACTTCCCGAGCCCCTGGAAGCATGAAAATCACTTTAAACATGCTAATTTTAGCTCTAACACTGATGATCCACCTACAAATGTGAACTGACGTTCAAAAATAAAACATTTGAAAACGGACCATTTTCCACATTTCTGAAGCATGACGTAATGGGGGGGTGTTATCTCTTTTGTCGAAAATCAGCCGTTTTTGCTCGAACATTAAATGCCTCCAAATGGTATTTAATTAACTTCCCGGGGTGAAGAAACCCTTTTTGAGAACTCAGAGTGAGTAAATTGGCCATTTTCATGCACTTTTAACCATTCCATAAATCTTGTGTTTTGGGCCCCTGGAAGCATGAAAATCACTTTAAACATGCTAATTTTAGCTCTAACACTGATGATCCACCTACAAATGTGAACTGACGTTCAAAAATAAAACATTTGAAAACGGACCATTTTCCACATTTCTGAAGCATGACGTAATGGGGGGGTGTTATCTCTTTTGTCGAAAATCAGCCGTTTTTGCTCGAACATTAAATGCCTCCAAATGGTATTTAATTAACTTCCCAAGCCCCTGGAAGCATGAAAATCACTTTAAACATGCTAATTTTAGCTCTAACACTGATGATCCACCTACAAATGTGAACTGACGTTCAAAAATGAAACATTTGAAAACGGACCATTTTCCACATTTCTGAAGCATGACGTAATGGGGGGGTGTTATCTCTTTTGTCGAAACTCAGCCGTTTTTGCTCGAACATTAAATGCCTCCAAATTGTATTTATTTCACTTCCCGAGCCCCTGGAAGCATGAAAATCACTTTAAACATGCTAATTTTAGCTCTAACACTGATGATCCACCTACAAATGTGAACTGACATTCAAAAATAAAACATTTGAAAACGGACCATTTTCCACATTTCTGAAGCATGACGTAATGGGGGGGTGTTATCTCTTTTGTCGAAAATCAGCCGTTTTTGCTCTAACATTAAATGCCTCCAAATGGTATTTAATTAACTTCCCGGGGTGAAGAAACCCTTTTTGAGAACTCAGAGTGAGTAAATTGGCCATTTTCATGCACTTTTAACCATTCCATAAATCTTGTGTTTTGGGCCCCTGGAAGCATGAAAATCACTTTAAACATGCTAATTTTAGCTCTAACACTGATGATCCACCTACAAATGTGAACTGACGTTCAAAAATAAAACATTTGAAAACGGACCATTTTCAACATTTCTGAAGCATGACGTAATGGGGGGGTGTTATCTTTTTTGTCGAAAATCAGCCGTTTTTGCTCTAACATTAAATGCCTCCAAATGGTATTTAATTAACTTCCCGAGCCCCTGGAAGCATGAAAATCACTTTAAACATGCTAATTTTAGCTCTAACACTGATGATCCACCTACAAATGTGAACTGACGTTCAAAAATAAAACATTTGAAAACGGACCATTTTCCACATTTCTGAAGCATGACGTAATGGGGGGGTGTTATCTCTTTTGTCGAAAATCAGCCGTTTTTGCTCGAACATTAAATGCCTCCAAATGGTATTTAATTAACTTCCCGGGGTGAAGAAACCCTTTTTGAGAACTCAGAGTGAGTAAATTGGCCATTTTCATGCACTTTTAACCATTCCATAAATCTTGTGTTTTGGGCCCCTGGAAGCATGAAAATCACTTTAAACATGCTAATTTTAGCTCTAACACTGATGATCCACCTACAAATGTGAACTGACGTTCAAAAATAAAACATTTGAAAACGGACCATTTTCCACATTTCTGAAGCATGACGTAATGGGGGGGTGTTATCTCTTTTGTCGAAAATCAGCCGTTTTTGCTCGAACATTAAATGCCTCCAAATGGTATTTAATTAACTTCCCAAGCCCCTGGAAGCATGAAAATCACTTTAAACATGCTAATTTTAGCTCTAACACTGATGATCCACCTACAAATGTGAACTGACGTTCAAAAATAAAACATTTGAAAACGGACCATTTTCCACATTTCTGAAGCATGACGTAATGGGGGGGTGTTATCTCTTTTGTCGAAAATCAGCCGTTTTTGCTCTAACATTAAATGCCTCCAAATGGTATTTAATTAACTTCCCGGGGTGAAGAAACCCTTTTTGAGAACTCAGAGTGAGTAAATTGGCCATTTTCATGCACTTTTAACCATTCCATAAATCTTGTGTTTTGGGCCCCTGGAAGCATGAAAATCACTTTAAACATGCTAATTTTAGCTCTAACACTGATGATCCACCTACAAATGTGAACTGACGTTCAAAAATAAAACATTTGAAAACGGACCATTTTCCACATTTCTGAAGCATGACGTAATGGGGGGGTGTTATCTCTTTTGTCGAAAATCAGCCGTTTTTGCTCGAACATTAAATGCCTCCAAATGGTATTTAATTAACTTCCCGAGCCCCTGGAAGCATGAAAATCACTTTAAACATGCTAATTTTAGCTCTAACACTGATGATCCACCTACAAATATGAACTGACGTTCAAAAATAAAACATTTGAAAACGGACCATTTTCCACATTTCTGAAGCATGACATAATGGGGGGGTGTTATCTCTTTTGTCGAAAATCAGCCGTTTTTGCTCGAACATTAAATGCCTCCAAATGGTATTTAATTAACTTCCCGAGCCCCTGGAAGCATGAAAATCACTTTAAACATGCTAATTTTAGCTCTAACACTGATGATCCACCTACAAATGTGAACTGACGTTCAAAAATAAAACATTTGAAAACGGACCATTTTCCACATTTCTGAAGCATGACGTAATGGGGGGGTGTTATCTCTTTTGTCGAAAATCAGCCTTTTTTGCTCTAACATTAAATGCCTCCAAATGGTATTTAATTAACTTCCCGAGCCCCTGGAAGCATGAAAATCACTTTAAACATGCTAATTTTAGCTCTAACACTGATGATCCACCTACAAATGTGAACTGACGTTCAAAAATAAAACATTTGAAAACGGACCATTTTCCACATTTCTGAAGCATGACGTAATGGGGGGGTGTTATCTCTTTTGTCGAAAATCAGCCGTTTTTGCTCTAACATTAAATGCCTCCAAATGGTATTTAATTAACTTCCCGGGGTGAAGAAACCCTTTTTGAGAACTCAGAGTGAGTAAATTGGCCATTTTCATGCACTTTTAACCATTCCATAAATCTTGTGTTTTGGGCCCCTGGAAGCATGAAAATCACTTTAAACATGCTAATTTTAGCTCTAACACTGATGATCCACCTACAAATGTGAACTGACGTTCAAAAATAAAACATTTGAAAACGGACCATTTTCCACATTTCTGAAGCATGACGTAATGGGGGGGTGTTATCTCTTTTGTCGAAAATCAGCCGTTTTTGCTCGAACATTAAATGCCTCCAAATGGTATTTAATTAACTTCCCGAGCCCCTGGAAGCATGAAAATCACTTTAAACATGCTAATTTTAGCTCTAACACTGATGATCCACCTACAAATGTGAACTGACGTTCAAAAATAAAACATTTGAAAACGGACCATTTTCCACATTTCTGAAGCATGACATAATGGGGGGTGTTATCTCTTTTGTCGAAAATCAGCCATTTTTGCTCGAACATTAAATGCCTCCAAATGGTATTTAATTAACTTCCCGAGCCCCTGGAAGCATGAAAATCACTTTAAACATGCTAATTTTAGCTCTAACACTGATGATCCACCTACAAATGTGAACTGACGTTCAAAAATAAAACATTTGAAAACGGACCATTTTCCACATTTCTGAAGCATGACGTAATGGGGGGGTGTTATCTCTTTTGTCGAAAATCAGCCTTTTTTGCTCTAACATTAAATGCCTCCAAATGGTATTTAATTAACTTCCCGAGCCCCTGGAAGCATGAAAATCACTTTAAACATGCAAATTTTAGCTCTAACACTGATGATCCACCTACAAATGTGAACTGACATTCAAAAATAAAACATTTGAAAACGGACCATTTTCCACATTTCTGAAGCATGACGTAATGGGGGGGTGTTATCTCTTTTGTCGAAAATCAGCCGTTTTTGCTCTAACATTAAATGCCTCCAAATGGTATTTAATTAACTTCCCGGGGTGAAGAAACCCTTTTTGAGAACTCAGAGTGAGTAAATTGGCCATTTTCATGCACTTTTAACCATTCCATAAATCTTGTGTTTTGGGCCCCTGGAAGCATGAAAATCACTTTAAACATGCTAATTTTAGCTCTAACACTGATGATCCACCTACAAATGTGAACTGACGTTCAAAAATAAAACATTTGAAAACGGACCATTTTCCACATTTCTGAAGCATGACGTAATGGGGGGGTGTTATCTCTTTTGTCGAAAATCAGCCGTTTTTGCTCGAACATTAAATGCCTCCAAATTGTATTTAATTAACTTCCCGAGCCCCTGGAAGCATGAAAATCACTTTAAACATGCTAATTTTAGCTCTAACACTGATGATCCACCTACAAATGTGAACTGACGTTCAAAAATAAAACATTTGAAAACGGACCATTTTCCACATTTCTGAAGCATGACGTAATGGGGGGGTGTTATCTCTTTTGTCGAAAATCAGCCGTTTTTGCTCTAACATTAAATGCCTCCAAATGGTATTTAATTAACTTCCCGGGGTGAAGAAACCCTTTTTGAGAACTCAGAGTGAGTAAATTGGCCATTTTCATGCACTTTTAACCATTCCATAAATCTTGTGTTTTGGGCCCCTGGAAGCATGAAAATCACTTTAAACATGCTAATTTTAGCTCTAACACTGATGATCCACCTACAAATGTGAACTGACGTTCAAAAATAAAACATTTGAAAACGGACCATTTTCCACATTTCTGAAGCATGACGTAATGGGGGGGTGTTATCTCTTTTGTCGAAAATCAGCCGTTTTTGCTCGAACATTAAATGCCTCCAAATGGTATTTATTTCACTTCCCGAGCCCCTGGAAGCATGAAAATCACTTTAAACATGCTAATTTTAGCTCTAACACTGATGATCCACCTACAAATGTGAACTGACGTTCAAAAATAAAACATTTGAAAACGGACCATTTTCCACATTTCTGAAGCATGACGTAATGGGGGGGTGTTATCTCTTTTGTCGAAAATCAGCCGTTTTTGCTCTAACATTAAATGCCTCCAAATGGTATTTAATTAACTTCCCGGGGTGAAGAAACCCTTTTTGAGAACTCAGAGTGAGTAAATTGGCCATTTTCATGCACTTTTAACCATTCCATAAATCTTGTGTTTTGGGCCCCTGGAAGCATGAAAATCACTTTAAACATGCTAATTTTAGCTCTAACACTGATGATCCACCTACAAATGTGAACTGACGTTCAAAAATAAAACATTTGAAAACGGACCATTTTCCACATTTCTGAAGCATGACGTAATGGGGGGGTGTTATCTCTTTTGTCGAAAATCAGCCGTTTTTGCTCTAACATTAAATGCCTCCAAATGGTATTTAATTAACTTCCCGGGGTGAAGAAACCCTTTTTGAGAACTCAGAGTGAGTAAATTGGCCATTTTCATGCACTTTTAACCATTCCATAAATCTTGTGTTTTGGGCCCCTGGAAGCATGAAAATCACTTTAAACATGCTAATTTTAGCTCTAACACTGATGATCCACCTACAAATGTGAACTGACGTTCAAAAATAAAACATTTGAAAACGGACCATTTTCCACATTTCTGAAGCATGACGTAATGGGGGGGTGTTATCTCTTTTGTCGAAAATCAGCCGTTTTTGCTCTAACATTAAATGCCTCCAAATGGTATTTAATTAACTTCCCGGGGTGAAGAAACCCTTTTTGAGAACTCAGAGTGAGTAAATTGGCCATTTTCATGCACTTTTAACCATTCCATAAATCTTGTGTTTTGGGCCCCTGGAAGCATGAAAATCACTTTAAACATGCTAATTTTAGCTCTAACACTGATGATCCACCTACAAATGTGAACTGACGTTCAAAAATAAAACATTTGAAAACGGACCATTTTCCACATTTCTGAAGCATGACGTAATGGGGGGGTGTTATCTCTTTTGTCGAAAATCAGCCGTTTTTGCTCGAACATTAAATGCCTCCAAATGGTATTTAATTAACTTCCCGAGCCCCTGGAAGCATGAAAATCACTTTAAACATGCTAATTTTAGCTCTAACACTGATGATCCACCTACAAATGTGAACTGACGTTCAAAAATAAAACATTTGAAAACGGACCATTTTCCACATTTCTGAAGCATGACATAATGGGGGGGTGTTATCTCTTTTGTCGAAAATCAGCCGTTTTTGCTCGAACATTAAATGCCTCCAAATGGTATTTAATTAACTTCCCGAGCCCCTGGAAGCATGAAAATCACTTTAAACATGCTAATTTTAGCTCTAACACTGATGATCCACCTACAAATGTGAACTGACGTTCAAAAATAAAACATTTGAAAATGGACCATTTTCCACATTTCTGAAGCATGACGTAATGGGGGGGTGTTATCTCTTTTGTCGAAAATCAGCCTTTTTTGCTCTAACATTAAATGCCTCCAAATGGTATTTAATTAACTTCCTGAGCCCCTGGAAGCATGAAAATCACTTTAAACATGCTAATTTTAGCTCTAACACTGATGATCCACCTACAAATGTGAACTGACGTTCAAAAATAAAACATTTGAAAACGGACCATTTTCCACATTTCTGAAGCATGACGTAATGGGGGGGTGTTATCTCTTTTGTCGAAAATCAGCCGTTTTTGCTCTAACATTAAATGCCTCCAAATGGTATTTAATTAACTTCCCGGGGTGAAGAAACCCTTTTTGAGAACTCAGAGTGAGTAAATTGGCCATTTTCATGCACTTTTAACCATTCCATAAATCTTGTGTTTTGGGCCCCTGGAAGCATGAAAATCACTTTAAACATGCTAATTTTAGCTCTAACACTGATGATCCACCTACAAATGTGAACTGACGTTCAAAAATAAAACATTTGAAAACGGACCATTTTCCACATTTCTGAAGCATGACGTAATGGGGGGGTGTTATCTCTTTTGTCGAAAATCAGCCGTTTTTGCTCGAACATTAAATGCCTCCAAATGGTATTTAATTAACTTCCCGAGCCCCTGGAAGCATGAAAATCACTTTAAACATGCTAATTTTAGCTCTAACACTGATGATCCACCTACAAATGTGAACTGACGTTCAAAAATAAAACATTTGAAAACGGACCATTTTCCACATTTCTGAAGCATGACGTAATGGGGGGGTGTTATCTCTTTTGTCGAAAATCAGCCGTTTTTGCTCTAACATTAAATGCCTCCAAATGGTATTTAATTAACTTCCCGGGGTGAAGAAACCCTTTTTGAGAACTCAGAGTGAGTAAATTGGCCATTTTCATGCACTTTTAACCATTCCATAAATCTTGTGTTTTGGGCCCCTGGAAGCATGAAAATCACTTTAAACATGCTAATTTTAGCTCTAACACTGATGATCCACCTACAAATGTGAACTGACGTTCAAAAATAAAACATTTGAAAACGGACCATTTTCCACATTTCTGAAGCATGACGTAATGGGGGGGTGTTATCTCTTTTGTCGAAAATCAGCCGTTTTTGCTCGAACATTAAATGCCTCCAAATGGTATTTATTTCACTTCCCGAGCCCCTGGAAGCATGAAAATCACTTTAAACATGCTAATTTTAGCTCTAACACTGATGATCCACCTACAAATGTGAACTGACGTTCAAAAATAAAACATTTGAAAACGGACCATTTTCCACATTTCTGAAGCATGACGTAATGGGGGGGTGTTATCTCTTTTGTCGAAAATCAGCCGTTTTTGCTCTAACATTAAATGCCTCCAAATGGTATTTAATTAACTTCCCGGGGTGAAGAAACCCTTTTTGAGAACTCAGAGTGAGTAAATTGGCCATTTTCATGCACTTTTAACCATTCCATAAATCTTGTGTTTTGGGCCCCTGGAAGCATGAAAATCACTTTAAACATGCTAATTTTAGCTCTAACACTGATGATCCACCTACAAATGTGAACTGACGTTCAAAAATAAAACATTTGAAAACGGACCATTTTCCACATTTCTGAAGCATGACGTAATGGGGGGGTGTTATCTCTTTTGTCGAAAATCAGCCGTTTTTGCTCGAACATTAAATGCCTCCAAATGGTATTTAATTAACTTCCCGAGCCCCTGGAAGCATGAAAATCACTTTAAACATGCTAATTTTAGCTCTAACACTGATGATCCACCTACAAATGTGAACTGACGTTCAAAAATAAAACATTTGAAAACGGACCATTTTCCACATTTCTGAAGCATGACGTAATGGGGGGGTGTTATCTCTTTTGTCGAAAATCAGCCGTTTTTGCTCTAACATTAAATGCCTCCAAATGGTATTTAATTAACTTCCCGGGGTGAAGAAACCCTTTTTGAGAACTCAGAGTGAGTAAATTGGCCATTTTCATGCACTTTTAACCATTCCATAAATCTTGTGTTTTGGGCCCCTGGAAGCATGAAAATCACTTTAAACATGCTAATTTTAGCTCTAACACTGATGATCCACCTACAAATGTGAACTGACGTTCAAAAATAAAACATTTGAAAACGGACCATTTTCCACATTTCTGAAGCATGACGTAATGGGGGGGTGTTATCTCTTTTGTCGAAAATCAGCCGTTTTTGCTCTAACATTAAATGCCTCCAAATGGTATTTATTTCACTTCCCGAGCCCCTGGAAGCATGAAAATCACTTTAAACATGCTAATTTTAGCTCTAACACTGATGATCCACCTACAAATGTGAACTGACGTTCAAAAATAAAACATTTGAAAACGGACCATTTTCCACATTTCTGAAGCATGACGTAATGGGGGGGTGTTATCTCTTTTGTCGAAAATCAGCCGTTTTTGCTCTAACATTAAATGCCTCCAAATGGTATTTAATTAACTTCCCGAGCCCCTGGAAGCATGAAAATCACTTTAAACATGCTAATTTTAGCTCTAACACTGATGATCCACCTACAAATGTGAACTGACGTTCAAAAATAAAACATTTGAAAACGGACCATTTTCCACATTTCTGAAGCATGACGTAATGGGGGGGTGTTATCTCTTTTGTCGAAAATCAGCCGTTTTTGCTCGAACATTAAATGCCTCCAAATGGTATTTAATTAACTTCCCGGGGTGAAGAAACCCTTTTTGAGAACTCAGAGTGAGTAAATTGGCCATTTTCATGCACTTTTAACCATTCCATAAATCTTGTGTTTTGGGCCCCTGGAAGCATGAAAATCACTTTAAACATGCTAATTTTAGCTCTAACACTGATGATCCACCTACAAATGTGAACTGACGTTCAAAAATAAAACATTTGAAAACGGACCATTTTCCACATTTCTGAAGCATGACGTAATGGGGGGGTGTTATCTCTTTTGTCGAAAATCAGCCGTTTTTGCTCGAACATTAAATGCCTCCAAATGGTATTTAATTAACTTCCCAAGCCCCTGGAAGCATGAAAATCACTTTAAACATGCTAATTTTAGCTCTAACACTGATGATCCACCTACAAATGTGAACTGACGTTCAAAAATGAAACATTTGAAAACGGACCATTTTCCACATTTCTGAAGCATGACGTAATGGGGGGGTGTTATCTCTTTTGTCGAAACTCAGCCGTTTTTGCTCGAACATTAAATGCCTCCAAATTGTATTTATTTCACTTCCCGAGCCCCTGGAAGCATGAAAATCACTTTAAACATGCTAATTTTAGCTCTAACACTGATGATCCACCTACAAATGTGAACTGACATTCAAAAATAAAACATTTGAAAACGGACCATTTTCCACATTTCTGAAGCATGACGTAATGGGGGGGTGTTATCTCTTTTGTCGAAAATCAGCCGTTTTTGCTCTAACATTAAATGCCTCCAAATGGTATTTAATTAACTTCCCGGGGTGAAGAAACCCTTTTTGAGAACTCAGAGTGAGTAAATTGGCCATTTTCATGCACTTTTAACCATTCCATAAATCTTGTGTTTTGGGCCCCTGGAAGCATGAAAATCACTTTAAACATGCTAATTTTAGCTCTAACACTGATGATCCACCTACAAATGTGAACTGACGTTCAAAAATAAAACATTTGAAAACGGACCATTTTCAACATTTCTGAAGCATGACGTAATGGGGGGGTGTTATCTTTTTTGTCGAAAATCAGCCGTTTTTGCTCTAACATTAAATGCCTCCAAATGGTATTTAATTAACTTCCCGAGCCCCTGGAAGCATGAAAATCACTTTAAACATGCTAATTTTAGCTCTAACACTGATGATCCACCTACAAATGTGAACTGACGTTCAAAAATAAAACATTTGAAAACGGACCATTTTCCACATTTCTGAAGCATGACGTAATGGGGGGGTGTTATCTCTTTTGTCGAAAATCAGCCGTTTTTGCTCGAACATTAAATGCCTCCAAATGGTATTTAATTAACTTCCCGGGGTGAAGAAACCCTTTTTGAGAACTCAGAGTGAGTAAATTGGCCATTTTCATGCACTTTTAACCATTCCATAAATCTTGTGTTTTGGGCCCCTGGAAGCATGAAAATCACTTTAAACATGCTAATTTTAGCTCTAACACTGATGATCCACCTACAAATGTGAACTGACGTTCAAAAATAAAACATTTGAAAACGGACCATTTTCCACATTTCTGAAGCATGACGTAATGGGGGGGTGTTATCTCTTTTGTCGAAAATCAGCCGTTTTTGCTCGAACATTAAATGCCTCCAAATGGTATTTAATTAACTTCCCAAGCCCCTGGAAGCATGAAAATCACTTTAAACATGCTAATTTTAGCTCTAACACTGATGATCCACCTACAAATGTGAACTGACGTTCAAAAATAAAACATTTGAAAACGGACCATTTTCCACATTTCTGAAGCATGACGTAATGGGGGGGTGTTATCTCTTTTGTCGAAAATCAGCCGTTTTTGCTCTAACATTAAATGCCTCCAAATGGTATTTAATTAACTTCCCGGGGTGAAGAAACCCTTTTTGAGAACTCAGAGTGAGTAAATTGGCCATTTTCATGCACTTTTAACCATTCCATAAATCTTGTGTTTTGGGCCCCTGGAAGCATGAAAATCACTTTAAACATGCTAATTTTAGCTCTAACACTGATGATCCACCTACAAATGTGAACTGACGTTCAAAAATAAAACATTTGAAAACGGACCATTTTCCACATTTCTGAAGCATGACGTAATGGGGGGGTGTTATCTCTTTTGTCGAAAATCAGCCGTTTTTGCTCGAACATTAAATGCCTCCAAATGGTATTTAATTAACTTCCCGAGCCCCTGGAAGCATGAAAATCACTTTAAACATGCTAATTTTAGCTCTAACACTGATGATCCACCTACAAATATGAACTGACGTTCAAAAATAAAACATTTGAAAACGGACCATTTTCCACATTTCTGAAGCATGACATAATGGGGGGGTGTTATCTCTTTTGTCGAAAATCAGCCGTTTTTGCTCGAACATTAAATGCCTCCAAATGGTATTTAA
Organism: Lissotriton vulgaris; assembly: GCF_964263255.1. Classification (NCBI taxonomy): domain Eukaryota; kingdom Metazoa; phylum Chordata; class Amphibia; order Caudata; family Salamandridae; genus Lissotriton; species Lissotriton vulgaris. The sequence continues at coordinate 62,531 of NW_028255464.1, read as the reverse complement.
TTAACTTCCCGAGCCCCTGGAAGCATGAAAATCACTTTAAACATGCTAATTTTAGCTCTAACACTGATGATCCACCTACAAATGTGAACTGACGTTCAAAAATAAAACATTTGAAAACGGACCATTTTCCACATTTCTGAAGCATGACGTAATGGGGGGGTGTTATCTCTTTTGTCGAAAATCAGCCTTTTTTGCTCTAACATTAAATGCCTCCAAATGGTATTTAATTAACTTCCCGAGCCCCTGGAAGCATGAAAATCACTTTAAACATGCTAATTTTAGCTCTAACACTGATGATCCACCTACAAATGTGAACTGACGTTCAAAAATAAAACATTTGAAAACGGACCATTTTCCACATTTCTGAAGCATGACGTAATGGGGGGGTGTTATCTCTTTTGTCGAAAATCAGCCGTTTTTGCTCTAACATTAAATGCCTCCAAATGGTATTTAATTAACTTCCCGGGGTGAAGAAACCCTTTTTGAGAACTCAGAGTGAGTAAATTGGCCATTTTCATGCACTTTTAACCATTCCATAAATCTTGTGTTTTGGGCCCCTGGAAGCATGAAAATCACTTTAAACATGCTAATTTTAGCTCTAACACTGATGATCCACCTACAAATGTGAACTGACGTTCAAAAATAAAACATTTGAAAACGGACCATTTTCCACATTTCTGAAGCATGACGTAATGGGGGGGTGTTATCTCTTTTGTCGAAAATCAGCCGTTTTTGCTCGAACATTAAATGCCTCCAAATGGTATTTAATTAACTTCCCGAGCCCCTGGAAGCATGAAAATCACTTTAAACATGCTAATTTTAGCTCTAACACTGATGATCCACCTACAAATGTGAACTGACGTTCAAAAATAAAACATTTGAAAACGGACCATTTTCCACATTTCTGAAGCATGACATAATGGGGGGTGTTATCTCTTTTGTCGAAAATCAGCCATTTTTGCTCGAACATTAAATGCCTCCAAATGGTATTTAATTAACTTCCCGAGCCCCTGGAAGCATGAAAATCACTTTAAACATGCTAATTTTAGCTCTAACACTGATGATCCACCTACAAATGTGAACTGACGTTCAAAAATAAAACATTTGAAAACGGACCATTTTCCACATTTCTGAAGCATGACGTAATGGGGGGGTGTTATCTCTTTTGTCGAAAATCAGCCTTTTTTGCTCTAACATTAAATGCCTCCAAATGGTATTTAATTAACTTCCCGAGCCCCTGGAAGCATGAAAATCACTTTAAACATGCAAATTTTAGCTCTAACACTGATGATCCACCTACAAATGTGAACTGACATTCAAAAATAAAACATTTGAAAACGGACCATTTTCCACATTTCTGAAGCATGACGTAATGGGGGGGTGTTATCTCTTTTGTCGAAAATCAGCCGTTTTTGCTCTAACATTAAATGCCTCCAAATGGTATTTAATTAACTTCCCGGGGTGAAGAAACCCTTTTTGAGAACTCAGAGTGAGTAAATTGGCCATTTTCATGCACTTTTAACCATTCCATAAATCTTGTGTTTTGGGCCCCTGGAAGCATGAAAATCACTTTAAACATGCTAATTTTAGCTCTAACACTGATGATCCACCTACAAATGTGAACTGACGTTCAAAAATAAAACATTTGAAAACGGACCATTTTCCACATTTCTGAAGCATGACGTAATGGGGGGGTGTTATCTCTTTTGTCGAAAATCAGCCGTTTTTGCTCGAACATTAAATGCCTCCAAATTGTATTTAATTAACTTCCCGAGCCCCTGGAAGCATGAAAATCACTTTAAACATGCTAATTTTAGCTCTAACACTGATGATCCACCTACAAATGTGAACTGACGTTCAAAAATAAAACATTTGAAAACGGACCATTTTCCACATTTCTGAAGCATGACGTAATGGGGGGGTGTTATCTCTTTTGTCGAAAATCAGCCGTTTTTGCTCTAACATTAAATGCCTCCAAATGGTATTTAATTAACTTCCCGGGGTGAAGAAACCCTTTTTGAGAACTCAGAGTGAGTAAATTGGCCATTTTCATGCACTTTTAACCATTCCATAAATCTTGTGTTTTGGGCCCCTGGAAGCATGAAAATCACTTTAAACATGCTAATTTTAGCTCTAACACTGATGATCCACCTACAAATGTGAACTGACGTTCAAAAATAAAACATTTGAAAACGGACCATTTTCCACATTTCTGAAGCATGACGTAATGGGGGGGTGTTATCTCTTTTGTCGAAAATCAGCCGTTTTTGCTCGAACATTAAATGCCTCCAAATGGTATTTATTTCACTTCCCGAGCCCCTGGAAGCATGAAAATCACTTTAAACATGCTAATTTTAGCTCTAACACTGATGATCCACCTACAAATGTGAACTGACGTTCAAAAATAAAACATTTGAAAACGGACCATTTTCCACATTTCTGAAGCATGACGTAATGGGGGGGTGTTATCTCTTTTGTCGAAAATCAGCCGTTTTTGCTCTAACATTAAATGCCTCCAAATGGTATTTAATTAACTTCCCGGGGTGAAGAAACCCTTTTTGAGAACTCAGAGTGAGTAAATTGGCCATTTTCATGCACTTTTAACCATTCCATAAATCTTGTGTTTTGGGCCCCTGGAAGCATGAAAATCACTTTAAACATGCTAATTTTAGCTCTAACACTGATGATCCACCTACAAATGTGAACTGACGTTCAAAAATAAAACATTTGAAAACGGACCATTTTCCACATTTCTGAAGCATGACGTAATGGGGGGGTGTTATCTCTTTTGTCGAAAATCAGCCGTTTTTGCTCGAACATTAAATGCCTCCAAATGGTATTTATTTCACTTCCCGAGCCCCTGGAAGCATGAAAATCACTTTAAACATGCTAATTTTAGCTCTAACACTGATGATCCACCTACAAATGTGAACTGACGTTCAAAAATAAAACATTTGAAAACGGACCATTTTCCACATTTCTGAAGCATGACGTAATGGGGGGGTGTTATCTCTTTTGTCGAAAATCAGCCGTTTTTGCTCTAACATTAAATGCCTCCAAATGGTATTTAATTAACTTCCCGAGCCCCTGGAAGCATGAAAATCACTTTAAACATGCTAATTTTAGCTCTAACACTGATGATCCACCTACAAATGTGAACTGACGTTCAAAAATAAAACATTTGAAAATGGACCATTTTCCACATTTCTGAAGCATGACATAATGGGGGGGTGTTATCTCTTTTGTCGAAAATCAGCCTTTTTTGCTCTAACATTAAATGCCTCCAAATGGTATTTAATTAACTTCCTGAGCCCCTGGAAGCATGAAAATCACATTAAACATGCTAATTTTAGCTCTAACACTGATGATCCACCTACAAATGTGAACTGACGTTCAAAAATAAAACATTTGAAAACGGACCATTTTCCACATTTCTGAAGCATGACGTAATGGGGGGGTGTTATCTCTTTTGTCGAAAATCAGCCGTTTTTGCTCTAACATTAAATGCCTCCAAATGGTATTTAATTAACTTCCCGGGGTGAAGAAACCCTTTTTGAGAACTCAGAGTGAGTAAATTGGCCATTTTCATGCACTTTTAACCATTCCATAAATCTTGTGTTTTGGGCCCCTGGAAGCATGAAAATCACTTTAAACATGCTAATTTTAGCTCTAACACTGATGATCCACCTACAAATGTGAACTGACGTTCAAAAATAAAACATTTGAAAACGGACCATTTTCCACATTTCTGAAGCATGACGTAATGGGGGGGTGTTATCTCTTTTGTCGAAAATCAGCCGTTTTTGCTCGAACATTAAATGCCTCCAAATGGTATTTAATTAACTTCCCGAGCCCCTGGAAGCATGAAAATCACTTTAAACATGCTAATTTTAGCTCTAACACTGATGATCCACCTACAAATGTGAACTGACGTTCAAAAATAAAACATTTGAAAACGGACCATTTTCCACATTTCTGAAGCATGACGTAATGGGGGGGTGTTATCTCTTTTGTCGAAAATCAGCCGTTTTTGCTCTAACATTAAATGCCTCCAAATGGTATTTAATTAACTTCCCGGGGTGAAGAAACCCTTTTTGAGAACTCAGAGTGAGTAAATTGGCCATTTTCATGCACTTTTAACCATTCCATAAATCTTGTGTTTTGGGCCCCTGGAAGCATGAAAATCACTTTAAACATGCTAATTTTAGCTCTAACACTGATGATCCACCTACAAATGTGAACTGACGTTCAAAAATAAAACATTTGAAAACGGACCATTTTCCACATTTCTGAAGCATGACGTAATGGGGGGGTGTTATCTCTTTTGTCGAAAATCAGCCGTTTTTGCTCTAACATTAAATGCCTCCAAATGGTATTTAATTAACTTCCCGGGGTGAAGAAACCCTTTTTGAGAACTCAGAGTGAGTAAATTGGCCATTTTCATGCACTTTTAACCATTCCATAAATCTTGTGTTTTGGGCCCCTGGAAGCATGAAAATCACTTTAAACATGCTAATTTTAGCTCTAACACTGATGATCCACCTACAAATGTGAACTGACGTTCAAAAATAAAACATTTGAAAACGGACCATTTTCCACATTTCTGAAGCATGACGTAATGGGGGGGTGTTATCTCTTTTGTCGAAAATCAGCCGTTTTTGCTCGAACATTAAATGCCTCCAAATGGTATTTAATTAACTTCCCGAGCCCCTGGAAGCATGAAAATCACTTTAAACATGCTAATTTTAGCTCTAACACTGATGATCCACCTACAAATGTGAACTGACGTTCAAAAATAAAACATTTGAAAACGGACCATTTTCCACATTTCTGAAGCATGACATAATGGGGGGTGTTATCTCTTTTGTCGAAAATCAGCCATTTTTGCTCGAACATTAAATGCCTCCAAATGGTATTTAATTAACTTCCCGAGCCCCTGGAAGCATGAAAATCACTTTAAACATGCTAATTTTAGCTCTAACACTGATGATCCACCTACAAATGTGAACTGACGTTCAAAAATAAAACATTTGAAAACGGACCATTTTCCACATTTCTGAAGCATGACGTAATGGGGGGGTGTTATCTCTTTTGTCGAAAATCAGCCTTTTTTGCTCTAACATTAAATGCCTCCAAATGGTATTTAATTAACTTCCCGAGCCCCTGGAAGCATGAAAATCACTTTAAACATGCAAATTTTAGCTCTAACACTGATGATCCACCTACAAATGTGAACTGACATTCAAAAATAAAACATTTGAAAACGGACCATTTTCCACATTTCTGAAGCATGACGTAATGGGGGGGTGTTATCTCTTTTGTCGAAAATCAGCCGTTTTTGCTCTAACATTAAATGCCTCCAAATGGTATTTAATTAACTTCCCGGGGTGAAGAAACCCTTTTTGAGAACTCAGAGTGAGTAAATTGGCCATTTTCATGCACTTTTAACCATTCCATAAATCTTGTGTTTTGGGCCCCTGGAAGCATGAAAATCACTTTAAACATGCTAATTTTAGCTCTAACACTGATGATCCACCTACAAATGTGAACTGACGTTCAAAAATAAAACATTTGAAAACGGACCATTTTCCACATTTCTGAAGCATGACGTAATGGGGGGGTGTTATCTCTTTTGTCGAAAATCAGCCGTTTTTGCTCGAACATTAAATGCCTCCAAATGGTATTTAATTAACTTCCCGAGCCCCTGGAAGCATGAAAATCACTTTAAACATGCTAATTTTAGCTCTAACACTGATGATCCACCTACAAATGTGAACTGACGTTCAAAAATAAAACATTTGAAAACGGACCATTTTCCACATTTCTGAAGCATGACGTAATGGGGGGGTGTTATCTCTTTTGTCGAAAATCAGCCGTTTTTGCTCTAACATTAAATGCCTCCAAATGGTATTTAATTAACTTCCCGGGGTGAAGAAACCCTTTTTGAGAACTCAGAGTGAGTAAATTGGCCATTTTCATGCACTTTTAACCATTCCATAAATCTTGTGTTTTGGGCCCCTGGAAGCATGAAAATCACTTTAAACATGCTAATTTTAGCTCTAACACTGATGATCCACCTACAAATGTGAACTGACGTTCAAAAATAAAACATTTGAAAACGGACCATTTTCCACATTTCTGAAGCATGACGTAATGGGGGGGTGTTATCTCTTTTGTCGAAAATCAGCCGTTTTTGCTCGAACATTAAATGCCTCCAAATGGTATTTAATTAACTTCCCGGGGTGAAGAAACCCTTTTTGAGAACTCAGAGTGAGTAAATTGGCCATTTTCATGCACTTTTAACCATTCCATAAATCTTGTGTTTTGGGCCCCTGGAAGCATGAAAATCACTTTAAACATGCTAATTTTAGCTCTAACACTGATGATCCACCTACAAATGTGAACTGACGTTCAAAAATAAAACATTTGAAAACGGACCATTTTCCACATTTCTGAAGCATGACGTAATGGGGGGGTGTTATCTCTTTTGTCGAAAATCAGCCGTTTTTGCTCGAACATTAAATGCCTCCAAATGGTATTTATTTCACTTCCCGAGCCCCTGGAAGCATGAAAATCACTTTAAACATGCTAATTTTAGCTCTAACACTGATGATCCACCTACAAATGTGAACTGACGTTCAAAAATAAAACATTTGAAAACGGACCATTTTCCACATTTCTGAAGCATGACGTAATGGGGGGGTGTTATCTCTTTTGTCGAAAATCAGCCGTTTTTGCTCTAACATTAAATGCCTCCAAATGGTATTTAATTAACTTCCCGAGCCCCTGGAAGCATGAAAATCACTTTAAACATGCTAATTTTAGCTCTAACACTGATGATCCACCTACAAATGTGAACTGACGTTCAAAAATAAAACATTTGAAAATGGACCATTTTCCACATTTCTGAAGCATGACATAATGGGGGGGTGTTATCTCTTTTGTCGAAAATCAGCCTTTTTTGCTCTAACATTAAATGCCTCCAAATGGTATTTAATTAACTTCCTGAGCCCCTGGAAGCATGAAAATCACTTTAAACATGCTAATTTTAGCTCTAACACTGATGATCCACCTACAAATGTGAACTGACGTTCAAAAATAAAACATTTGAAAACGGACCATTTTCCACATTTCTGAAGCATGACGTAATGGGGGGGTGTTATCTCTTTTGTCGAAAATCAGCCGTTTTTGCTCTAACATTAAATGCCTCCAAATGGTATTTAATTAACTTCCCGGGGTGAAGAAACCCTTTTTGAGAACTCAGAGTGAGTAAATTGGCCATTTTCATGCACTTTTAACCATTCCATAAATCTTGTGTTTTGGGCCCCTGGAAGCATGAAAATCACTTTAAACATGCTAATTTTAGCTCTAACACTGATGATCCACCTACAAATGTGAACTGACGTTCAAAAATAAAACATTTGAAAACGGACCATTTTCCACATTTCTGAAGCATGACGTAATGGGGGGGTGTTATCTCTTTTGTCGAAAATCAGCCGTTTTTGCTCGAACATTAAATGCCTCCAAATGGTATTTAATTAACTTCCCGAGCCCCTGGAAGCATGAAAATCACTTTAAACATGCTAATTTTAGCTCTAACACTGATGATCCACCTACAAATGTGAACTGACGTTCAAAAATAAAACATTTGAAAACGGACCATTTTCCACATTTCTGAAGCATGACGTAATGGGGGGGTGTTATCTCTTTTGTCGAAAATCAGCCGTTTTTGCTCTAACATTAAATGCCTCCAAATGGTATTTAATTAACTTCCCGGGGTGAAGAAACCCTTTTTGAGAACTCAGAGTGAGTAAATTGGCCATTTTCATGCACTTTTAACCATTCCATAAATCTTGTGTTTTGGGCCCCTGGAAGCATGAAAATCACTTTAAACATGCTAATTTTAGCTCTAACACTGATGATCCACCTACAAATGTGAACTGACGTTCAAAAATAAAACATTTGAAAACGGACCATTTTCCACATTTCTGAAGCATGACGTAATGGGGGGGTGTTATCTCTTTTGTCGAAAATCAGCCGTTTTTGCTCTAACATTAAATGCCTCCAAATGGTATTTAATTAACTTCCCGGGGTGAAGAAACCCTTTTTGAGAACTCAGAGTGAGTAAATTGGCCATTTTCATGCACTTTTAACCATTCCATAAATCTTGTGTTTTGGGCCCCTGGAAGCATGAAAATCACTTTAAACATGCTAATTTTAGCTCTAACACTGATGATCCACCTACAAATGTGAACTGACGTTCAAAAATAAAACATTTGAAAACGGACCATTTTCCACATTTCTGAAGCATGACGTAATGGGGGGGTGTTATCTCTTTTGTCGAAAATCAGCCGTTTTTGCTCGAACATTAAATGCCTCCAAATGGTATTTAATTAACTTCCCGAGCCCCTGGAAGCATGAAAATCACTTTAAACATGCTAATTTTAGCTCTAACACTGATGATCCACCTACAAATGTGAACTGACGTTCAAAAATAAAACATTTGAAAACGGACCATTTTCCACATTTCTGAAGCATGACATAATGGGGGGTGTTATCTCTTTTGTCGAAAATCAGCCATTTTTGCTCGAACATTAAATGCCTCCAAATGGTATTTAATTAACTTCCCGAGCCCCTGGAAGCATGAAAATCACTTTAAACATGCTAATTTTAGCTCTAACACTGATGATCCACCTACAAATGTGAACTGACGTTCAAAAATAAAACATTTGAAAACGGACCATTTTCCACATTTCTGAAGCATGACGTAATGGGGGGGTGTTATCTCTTTTGTCGAAAATCAGCCTTTTTTGCTCTAACATTAAATGCCTCCAAATGGTATTTAATTAACTTCCCGAGCCCCTGGAAGCATGAAAATCACTTTAAACATGCAAATTTTAGCTCTAACACTGATGATCCACCTACAAATGTGAACTGACATTCAAAAATAAAACATTTGAAAACGGACCATTTTCCACATTTCTGAAGCATGACGTAATGGGGGGGTGTTATCTCTTTTGTCGAAAATCAGCCGTTTTTGCTCTAACATTAAATGCCTCCAAATGGTATTTAATTAACTTCCCGGGGTGAAGAAACCCTTTTTGAGAACTCAGAGTGAGTAAATTGGCCATTTTCATGCACTTTTAACCATTCCATAAATCTTGTGTTTTGGGCCCCTGGAAGCATGAAAATCACTTTAAACATGCTAATTTTAGCTCTAACACTGATGATCCACCTACAAATGTGAACTGACGTTCAAAAATAAAACATTTGAAAACGGACCATTTTCCACATTTCTGAAGCATGACGTAATGGGGGGGTGTTATCTCTTTTGTCGAAAATCAGCCGTTTTTGCTCGAACATTAAATGCCTCCAAATGGTATTTAATTAACTTCCCGAGCCCCTGGAAGCATGAAAATCACTTTAAACATGCTAATTTTAGCTCTAACACTGATGATCCACCTACAAATGTGAACTGACGTTCAAAAATAAAACATTTGAAAACGGACCATTTTCCACATTTCTGAAGCATGACGTAATGGGGGGGTGTTATCTCTTTTGTCGAAAATCAGCCGTTTTTGCTCTAACATTAAATGCCTCCAAATGGTATTTAATTAACTTCCCGGGGTGAAGAAACCCTTTTTGAGAACTCAGAGTGAGTAAATTGGCCATTTTCATGCACTTTTAACCATTCCATAAATCTTGTGTTTTGGGCCCCTGGAAGCATGAAAATCACTTTAAACATGCTAATTTTAGCTCTAACACTGATGATCCACCTACAAATGTGAACTGACGTTCAAAAATAAAACATTTGAAAACGGACCATTTTCCACATTTCTGAAGCATGACGTAATGGGGGGGTGTTATCTCTTTTGTCGAAAATCAGCCGTTTTTGCTCGAACATTAAATGCCTCCAAATGGTATTTATTTCACTTCCCGAGCCCCTGGAAGCATGAAAATCACTTTAAACATGCTAATTTTAGCTCTAACACTGATGATCCACCTACAAATGTGAACTGACGTTCAAAAATAAAACATTTGAAAACGGACCATTTTCCACATTTCTGAAGCATGACGTAATGGGGGGGTGTTATCTCTTTTGTCGAAAATCAGCCGTTTTTGCTCTAACATTAAATGCCTCCAAATGGTATTTAATTAACTTCCCGGGGTGAAGAAACCCTTTTTGAGAACTCAGAGTGAGTAAATTGGCCATTTTCATGCACTTTTAACCATTCCATAAATCTTGTGTTTTGGGCCCCTGGAAGCATGAAAATCACTTTAAACATGCTAATTTTAGCTCTAACACTGATGATCCACCTACAAATGTGAACTGACGTTCAAAAATAAAACATTTGAAAACGGACCATTTTCCACATTTCTGAAGCATGACGTAATGGGGGGGTGTTATCTCTTTTGTCGAAAATCAGCCGTTTTTGCTCGAACATTAAATGCCTCCAAATGGTATTTATTTCACTTCCCGAGCCCCTGGAAGCATGAAAATCACTTTAAACATGCTAATTTTAGCTCTAACACTGATGATCCACCTACAAATGTGAACTGACGTTCAAAAATAAAACATTTGAAAACGGACCATTTTCCACATTTCTGAAGCATGACGTAATGGGGGGGTGTTATCTCTTTTGTCGAAAATCAGCCGTTTTTGCTCTAACATTAAATGCCTCCAAATGGTATTTAATTAACTTCCCGAGCCCCTGGAAGCATGAAAATCACTTTAAACATGCTAATTTTAGCTCTAACACTGATGATCCACCTACAAATGTGAACTGACGTTCAAAAATAAAACATTTGAAAATGGACCATTTTCCACATTTCTGAAGCATGACATAATGGGGGGGTGTTATCTCTTTTGTCGAAAATCAGCCTTTTTTGCTCTAACATTAAATGCCTCCAAATGGTATTTAATTAACTTCCTGAGCCCCTGGAAGCATGAAAATCACTTTAAACATGCTAATTTTAGCTCTAACACTGATGATCCACCTACAAATGTGAACTGACGTTCAAAAATAAAACATTTGAAAACGGACCATTTTCCACATTTCTGAAGCATGACGTAATGGGGGGGTGTTATCTCTTTTGTCGAAAATCAGCCGTTTTTGCTCTAACATTAAATGCCTCCAAATGGTATTTAATTAACTTCCCGGGGTGAAGAAACCCTTTTTGAGAACTCAGAGTGAGTAAATTGGCCATTTTCATGCACTTTTAACCATTCCATAAATCTTGTGTTTTGGGCCCCTGGAAGCATGAAAATCACTTTAAACATGCTAATTTTAGCTCTAACACTGATGATCCACCTACAAATGTGAACTGACGTTCAAAAATAAAACATTTGAAAACGGACCATTTTCCACATTTCTGAAGCATGACGTAATGGGGGGTGTTATCTCTTTTGTCAAAAATCAGCCGTTTTTGCTCGAACATTAAATGCCTCCAAATGGTATTTAATTAACTTCCCGAGCCCCTGGAAGCATGAAAATCACTTTAAACATGCTAATTTTAGCTCTAACACTGATGATCCACCTACAAATGTGAACTGACGTTCAAAAATAAAACATTTGAAAACGGACCATTTTCCACATTTCTGAAGCATGACGTAATGGGGGGGTGTTATCTCTTTTGTCGAAAATCAGCCGTTTTTGCTCTAACATTAAATGCCTCCAAATGGTATTTAATTAACTTCCCGGGGTGAAGAAACCCTTTTTGAGAACTCAGAGTGAGTAAATTGGCCATTTTCATGCACTTTTAACCATTCCATAAATCTTGTGTTTTGGGCCCCTGGAAGCATGAAAATCACTTTAAACATGCTAATTTTAGCTCTAACACTGATGATCCACCTACAAATGTGAACTGACGTTCAAAAATAAAACATTTGAAAACGGACCATTTTCCACATTTCTGAAGCATGACGTAATGGGGGGGTGTTATCTCTTTTGTCGAAAATCAGCCGTTTTTGCTCTAACATTAAATGCCTCCAAATGGTATTTAATTAACTTCCCGGGGTGAAGAAACCCTTTTTGAGAACTCAGAGTGAGTAAATTGGCCATTTTCATGCACTTTTAACCATTCCATAAATCTTGTGTTTTGGGCCCCTGGAAGCATGAAAATCACTTTAAACATGCTAATTTTAGCTCTAACACTGATGATCCACCTACAAATGTGAACTGACGTTCAAAAATAAAACATTTGAAAACGGACCATTTTCCACATTTCTGAAGCATGACGTAATGGGGGGGTGTTATCTCTTTTGTCGAAAATCAGCCGTTTTTGCTCGAACATTAAATGCCTCCAAATGGTATTTAATTAACTTCCCGAGCCCCTGGAAGCATGAAAATCACTTTAAACATGCTAATTTTAGCTCTAACACTGATGATCCACCTACAAATGTGAACTGACGTTCAAAAATAAAACATTTGAAAACGGACCATTTTCCACATTTCTGAAGCATGACATAATGGGGGGGTGTTATCTCTTTTGTCGAAAATCAGCCGTTTTTGCTCTAACATTAAATGCCTCCAAATGGTATTTAATTAACTTCCCGGGGTGAAGAAACCCTTTTTGAGAACTCAGAGTGAGTAAATTGGCCATTTTCATGCACTTTTAACCATTCCATAAATCTTGTGTTTTGGGCCCCTGGAAGCATGAAAATCACTTTAAACATGCTAATTTTAGCTCTAACACTGATGATCCACCTACAAATGTGAACTGACGTTCAAAAATAAAACATTTGAAAACGGACCATTTTCCACATTTCTGAAGCATGACGTAATGGGGGGGTGTTATCTCTTTTGTCGAAAATCAGCCGTTTTTGCTCGAACATTAAATGCCTCCAAATGGTATTTATTTCACTTCCCGAGCCCCTGGAAGCATGAAAATCACTTTAAACATGCTAATTTTAGCTCTAACACTGATGATCCACCTACAAATGTGAACTGACGTTCAAAAATAAAACATTTGAAAACGGACCATTTTCCACATTTCTGAAGCATGACGTAATGGGGGGGTGTTATCTCTTTTGTCGAAAATCAGCCGTTTTTGCTCTAACATTAAATGCCTCCAAATGGTATTTAATTAACTTCCCGAGCCCCTGGAAGCATGAAAATCACTTTAAACATGCTAATTTTAGCTCTAACACTGATGATCCACCTACAAATGTGAACTGACGTTCAAAAATAAAACATTTGAAAATGGACCATTTTCCACATTTCTGAAGCATGACATAATGGGGGGGTGTTATCTCTTTTGTCGAAAATCAGCCTTTTTTGCTCTAACATTAAATGCCTCCAAATGGTATTTAATTAACTTCCTGAGCCCCTGGAAGCATGAAAATCACTTTAAACATGCTAATTTTAGCTCTAACACTGATGATCCACCTACAAATGTGAACTGACGTTCAAAAATAAAACATTTGAAAACGGACCATTTTCCACATTTCTGAAGCATGACGTAATGGGGGGGTGTTATCTCTTTTGTCGAAAATCAGCCGTTTTTGCTCTAACATTAAATGCCTCCAAATGGTATTTAATTAACTTCCCGGGGTGAAGAAACCCTTTTTGAGAACTCAGAGTGAGTAAATTGGCCATTTTCATGCACTTTTAACCATTCCATAAATCTTGTGTTTTGGGCCCCTGGAAGCATGAAAATCACTTTAAACATGCTAATTTTAGCTCTAACACTGATGATCCACCTACAAATGTGAACTGACGTTCAAAAATAAAACATTTGAAAACGGACCATTTTCCACATTTCTGAAGCATGACGTAATGGGGGGGTGTTATCTCTTTTGTCGAAAATCAGCCGTTTTTGCTCGAACATTAAATGCCTCCAAATGGTATTTAATTAACTTCCCGAGCCCCTGGAAGCATGAAAATCACTTTAAACATGCTAATTTTAGCTCTAACACTGATGATCCACCTACAAATGTGAACTGACGTTCAAAAATAAAACATTTGAAAACGGACCATTTTCCACATTTCTGAAGCATGACGTAATGGGGGGGTGTTATCTCTTTTGTCGAAAATCAGCCGTTTTTGCTCTAACATTAAATGCCTCCAAATGGTATTTAATTAACTTCCCGGGGTGAAGAAACCCTTTTTGAGAACTCAGAGTGAGTAAATTGGCCATTTTCATGCACTTTTAACCATTCCATAAATCTTGTGTTTTGGGCCCCTGGAAGCATGAAAATCACTTTAAACATGCTAATTTTAGCTCTAACACTGATGATCCACCTACAAATGTGAACTGACGTTCAAAAATAAAACATTTGAAAACGGACCATTTTCCACATTTCTGAAGCATGACGTAATGGGGGGGTGTTATCTCTTTTGTCGAAAATCAGCCGTTTTTGCTCTAACATTAAATGCCTCCAAATGGTATTTAATTAACTTCCCGGGGTGAAGAAACCCTTTTTGAGAACTCAGAGTGAGTAAATTGGCCATTTTCATGCACTTTTAACCATTCCATAAATCTTGTGTTTTGGGCCCCTGGAAGCATGAAAATCACTTTAAACATGCTAATTTTAGCTCTAACACTGATGATCCACCTACAAATGTGAACTGACGTTCAAAAATAAAACATTTGAAAACGGACCATTTTCCACATTTCTGAAGCATGACGTAATGGGGGGGTGTTATCTCTTTTGTCGAAAATCAGCCGTTTTTGCTCGAACATTAAATGCCTCCAAATGGTATTTAATTAACTTCCCGAGCCCCTGGAAGCATGAAAATCACTTTAAACATGCTAATTTTAGCTCTAACACTGATGATCCACCTACAAATGTGAACTGACGTTCAAAAATAAAACATTTGAAAACGGACCATTTTCCACATTTCTGAAGCATGACATAATGGGGGGGTGTTATCTCTTTTGTCGAAAATCAGCCGTTTTTGCTCGAACATTAAATGCCTCCAAATGGTATTTAATTAACTTCCCGAGCCCCTGGAAGCATGAAAATCACTTTAAACATGCTAATTTTAGCTCTAACACTGATGATCCACCTACAAATGTGAACTGACGTTCAAAAATAAAACATTTGAAAATGGACCATTTTCCACATTTCTGAAGCATGACGTAATGGGGGGGTGTTATCTCTTTTGTCGAAAATCAGCCTTTTTTGCTCTAACATTAAATGCCTCCAAATGGTATTTAATTAACTTCCTGAGCCCCTGGAAGCATGAAAATCACTTTAAACATGCTAATTTTAGCTCTAACACTGATGATCCACCTACAAATGTGAACTGACGTTCAAAAATAAAACATTTGAAAACGGACCATTTTCCACATTTCTGAAGCATGACGTAATGGGGGGGTGTTATCTCTTTTGTCGAAAATCAGCCGTTTTTGCTCTAACATTAAATGCCTCCAAATGGTATTTAATTAACTTCCCGGGGTGAAGAAACCCTTTTTGAGAACTCAGAGTGAGTAAATTGGCCATTTTCATGCACTTTTAACCATTCCATAAATCTTGTGTTTTGGGCCCCTGGAAGCATGAAAATCACTTTAAACATGCTAATTTTAGCTCTAACACTGATGATCCACCTACAAATGTGAACTGACGTTCAAAAATAAAACATTTGAAAACGGACCATTTTCCACATTTCTGAAGCATGACGTAATGGGGGGGTGTTATCTCTTTTGTCGAAAATCAGCCGTTTTTGCTCGAACATTAAATGCCTCCAAATGGTATTTAATTAACTTCCCGAGCCCCTGGAAGCATGAAAATCACTTTAAACATGCTAATTTTAGCTCTAACACTGATGATCCACCTACAAATGTGAACTGACGTTCAAAAATAAAACATTTGAAAACGGACCATTTTCCACATTTCTGAAGCATGACGTAATGGGGGGGTGTTATCTCTTTTGTCGAAAATCAGCCGTTTTTGCTCTAACATTAAATGCCTCCAAATGGTATTTAATTAACTTCCCGGGGTGAAGAAACCCTTTTTGAGAACTCAGAGTGAGTAAATTGGCCATTTTCATGCACTTTTAACCATTCCATAAATCTTGTGTTTTGGGCCCCTGGAAGCATGAAAATCACTTTAAACATGCTAATTTTAGCTCTAACACTGATGATCCACCTACAAATGTGAACTGACGTTCAAAAATAAAACATTTGAAAACGGACCATTTTCCACATTTCTGAAGCATGACGTAATGGGGGGGTGTTATCTCTTTTGTCGAAAATCAGCCGTTTTTGCTCGAACATTAAATGCCTCCAAATGGTATTTATTTCACTTCCCGAGCCCCTGGAAGCATGAAAATCACTTTAAACATGCTAATTTTAGCTCTAACACTGATGATCCACCTACAAATGTGAACTGACGTTCAAAAATAAAACATTTGAAAACGGACCATTTTCCACATTTCTGAAGCATGACGTAATGGGGGGGTGTTATCTCTTTTGTCGAAAATCAGCCGTTTTTGCTCTAACATTAAATGCCTCCAAATGGTATTTAATTAACTTCCCGGGGTGAAGAAACCCTTTTTGAGAACTCAGAGTGAGTAAATTGGCCATTTTCATGCACTTTTAACCATTCCATAAATCTTGTGTTTTGGGCCCCTGGAAGCATGAAAATCACTTTAAACATGCTAATTTTAGCTCTAACACTGATGATCCACCTACAAATGTGAACTGACGTTCAAAAATAAAACATTTGAAAACGGACCATTTTCCACATTTCTGAAGCATGACGTAATGGGGGGGTGTTATCTCTTTTGTCGAAAATCAGCCGTTTTTGCTCGAACATTAAATGCCTCCAAATGGTATTTAATTAACTTCCCGAGCCCCTGGAAGCATGAAAATCACTTTAAACATGCTAATTGTAGCTCTAACACTGATGATCCACCTACAAATGTGAACTGACGTTCAAAAATAAAACATTTGAAAACGGACCATTTTCCACATTTCTGAAGCATGACATAATGGGGGGGTGTTATCTCTTTTGTCGAAAATCAGCCGTTTTTGCTCGAACATTAAATGCCTCCAAATGGTATTTAATTAACTTCCCGAGCCCCTGGAAGCATGAAAATCACTTTAAACATGCTAATTTTAGCTCTAACACTGATGATCCACCTACAAATGTGAACTGACGTTCAAAAATAAAACATTTGAAAACGGACCATTTTCCACATTTCTGAAGCATGACGTAATGGGGGGGTGTTATCTCTTTTGTCGAAAATCAGCCTTTTTTGCTCTAACATTAAATGCCTCCAAATGGTATTTAATTAACTTCCCGAGCCCCTGGAAGCATGAAAATCACTTTAAACATGCTAATTTTAGCTCTAACACTGATGATCCACCTACAAATGTGAACTGACGTTCAAAAATAAAACATTTGAAAACGGACCATTTTCCACATTTCTGAAGCATGACGTAATGGGGGGGTGTTATCTCTTTTGTCGAAAATCAGCCGTTTTTGCTCTAACATTAAATGCCTCCAAATGGTATTTAATTAACTTCCCGGGGTGAAGAAACCCTTTTTGAGAACTCAGACTGAGTAAATTGGCCATTTTCATGCACTTTTAACCATTCCATAAATCTTGTGTTTTGGGCCCCTGGAAGCATGAAAATCACTTTAAACATGCTAATTTTAGCTCTAACACTGATGATCCACCTACAAATGTGAACTGACGTTCAAAAATAAAACATTTGAAAACGGACCATTTTCCACATTTCTGAAGCATGACGTAATGGGGGGGTGTTATCTCTTTTGTCGAAAATCAGCCGTTTTTGCTCGAACATTAAATGCCTCCAAATGGTATTTAATTAACTTCCCGAGCCCCTGGAAGCATGAACATCACTTTAAACATGCTAATTTTAGCTCTAACACTGATGATCCACCTACAAATGTGAACTGACGTTCAAAAATAAAACATTTGAAAACAGACCATTTTCCACATTTCTGAAGCATGACGTAATGGGGGGGTGTTATCTCTTTTGTCGAAAATCAGCCTTTTTTGCTCTAACATTAAATGCCTCCAAATGGTATTTAATTAACTTCCCGAGCCCCTGGAAGCATGAAAATCACTTTAAACATGCTAATTTTAGCTCTAATACTGATGATCCACCTACAAATGTGAACTGACGTTCAAAAATAAAACATTTGAAAACGGACCATTTTCCACATTTCTGAAGCATGACGTAATGGGGGGGTGTTATCTCTTTTGTCGAAAATCAGCCGTTTTTGCTCTAACATTAAATGCCTCCAAATGGTATTTAATTAACTTCTCGGGGTGAAGAAACCCTTTTTGAGAACTCAGAGTGAGTAAATTGGCCATTTTCATGCACTTTTAACCATTCCATAAATCTTGTGTTTTGGGCCCCTGGAAGCATGAAAATCACTTTAAACATGCTAATTTTAGCTCTAACACTGATGATCCACCTACAAATGTGAACTGACGTTCAAAAATAAAACATTTGAAAACGGACCATTTTCCACATTTCTGAAGCATGACGTAATGGGGGGGTGTTATCTCTTTTGTCGAAAATCAGCCGTTTTTGCTCGAACATTAAATGCCTCCAAATGGTATTTAATTAACTTCCCGGGGTGAAGAAACCCTTTTTGAGAACTCAGAGTGAGTAAATTGGCCATTTTCATGCACTTTTAACCATTCCATAAATCTTGTGTTTTGGGCCCCTGGAAGCATGAAAATCACTTTAAACATGCTAATTTTAGCTCTAACACTGATGATCCACCTACAAATGTGAACTGACGTTCAAAAATAAAACATTTGAAAACGGACCATTTTCCACATTTCTGAAGCATGACGTAATGGGGGGGTGTTATCTCTTTTGTCGAAAATCAGCCGTTTTTGCTCGAACATTAAATGCCTCCAAATGGTATTTATTTCACTTCCCGAGCCCCTGGAAGCATGAAAATCACTTTAAACATGCTAATTTTAGCTCTAACACTGATGATCCACCTACAAATGTGAACTGACGTTCAAAAATAAAACATTTGAAAACGGACCATTTTCCACATTTCTGAAGCATGACGTAATGGGGGGGTGTTATCTCTTTTGTCGAAAATCAGCCGTTTTTGCTCTAACATTAAATGCCTCCAAATGGTATTTAATTAACTTCCCGGGGTGAAGAAACCCTTTTTGAGAACTCAGAGTGAGTAAATTGGCCATTTTCATGCACTTTTAACCATTCCATAAATCTTGTGTTTTGGGCCCCTGGAAGCATGAAAATCACTTTAAACATGCTAATTTTAGCTCTAACACTGATGATCCACCTACAAATGTGAACTGACGTTCAAAAATAAAACATTTGAAAACGGACCATTTTCCACATTTCTGAAGCATGACGTAATGGGGGGGTGTTATCTCTTTTGTCGAAAATCAGCCGTTTTTGCTCTAACATTAAATGCCTCCAAATGGTATTTAATTAACTTCCCGAGCCCCTGGAAGCATGAAAATCACTTTAAACATGCTAATTTTAGCTCTAACACTGATGATCCACCTACAAATGTGAACTGACGTTCAAAAATAAAACATTTGAAAACGGACCATTTTCCACATTTCTGAAGCATGACGTAATGGGGGGGTGTTATCTCTTTTGTCGAAAATCAGCCGTTTTTGCTCGAACATTAAATGCCTCCAAATGGTATTTAATTAACTTCCCGGGGTGAAGAAACCCTTTTTGAGAACTCAGAGTGAGTAAATTGGCAATTTTCATGCACTTTTAACCATTCCATAAATCTTGTGTTTTGGGCCCCTGGAAGCATGAAAATCACTTTAAACATGCTAATTTTAGCTCTAACACTGATGATCCACCTACAAATGTGAACTGACGTTCAAAAATAAAACATTTGAAAACGGACCATTTTCCACATTTCTGAAGCATGACGTAATGGGGGGGTGTTATCTCTTTTGTCGAAAATCAGCCGTTTTTGCTCGAACATTAAATGCCTCCAAATGGTATTTAATTAACTTCCCGGGGTGAAGAAACCCTTTTTGAGAACTCAGAGTGAGTAAATTGGCAATTTTCATGCACTTTTAACCATTCCATAAATCTTGTGTTTTGGGCCCCTGGAAGCATGAAAATCACTTTAAACATGCTAATTTTAGCTCTAACACTGATGATCCACCTACAAATGTGAACTGACGTTCAAAAATAAAACATTTGAAAACGGACCATTTTCCACATTTCTGAAGCATGACGTAATGGGGGGGTGTTATCTCCTTTGTCGAAAATCAGCCGTTTTTGCTCGAACATTAAATGCCTCCAAATGGTATTTAATTAACTTCCCGAGCCCCTGGAAGCATGAAAATCACTTTAAACATGCTAATTTTAGCTCTAACACTGATGATCCACCTACAAATGTGAACTGACGTTCAAAAATAAAACATTTGAAAACGGACCATTTTCCACATTTCTGAAGCATGACGTAATGGGGGGGTGTTATCTCTTTTGTCGAAAATCAGCCGTTTTTGCTCTAACATTAAATGCCTCCAAATGGTATTTAATTAACTTCCCGGGGTGAAGAAACCCTTTTTGAGAACTCAGAGTGAGTAAATTGGCCATTTTCATGCACTTTTCACCATTCCATAAATCTTGTGTTTTGGGCCCCTGGAAGCATGAAAATCACTTTAAACATGCTAATTTTAGCTCTAACACTGATGATCCACCTACAAATGTGAACTGACGTTCAAAAATAAAACATTTGAAAACGGACCATTTTCCACATTTCTGAAGCATGACGTAATGGGGGGGTGTTATCTCTTTTGTCGAAAATCAGCCGTTTTTGCTCGAACATTAAATGCCTCCAAATGGTATTTAATTAACTTCCCGAGCCCCTGGAAGCATGAAAATCACTTTAAACATGCTAATTTTAGCTCTAACACTGATGATCCACCTACAAATGTGAACTGACGTTCAAAAATAAAACATTTGAAAACGGACCATTTTCCACATTTCTGAAGCATGACGTAATGGGGGGGTGTTATCTCTTTTGTCGAAAATCAGCCGTTTTTGCTCTAACATTAAATGCCTCCAAATGGTATTTAATTAACTTCCCGGGGTGAAGAAACCCTTTTTGAGAACTCAGAGTGAGTAAATTGGCCATTTTCATGCACTTTTAACCATTCCATAAATCTTGTGTTTTGGGCCCCTGGAAGCATGAAAATCACTTTAAACATGCTAATTTTAGCTCTAACACTGATGATCCACCTACAAATGTGAACTGACGTTCAAAAATAAAACATTTGAAAACGGACCATTTTCCACATTTCTGAAGCATGACGTAATGGGGGGGTGTTATCTCTTTTGTCGAAAATCAGCCGTTTTTGCTCTAACATTAAATGCCTCCAAATGGTATTTAATTAACTTCCCGGGGTGAAGAAACCCTTTTTGAGAACTCAGAGTGAGTAAATTGGCCATTTTCATGCACTTTTAACCATTCCATAAATCTTGTGTTTTGGGCCCCTGGAAGCATGAAAATCACTTTAAACATGCTAATTTTAGCTCTAACACTGATGATCCACCTACAAATGTGAACTGACGTTCAAAAATAAAACATTTGAAAACGGACCATTTTCCACATTTCTGAAGCATGACGTAATGGGGGGGTGTTATCTCTTTTGTCGAAAATCAGCCGTTTTTGCTCGAACATTAAATGCCTCCAAATGGTATTTAATTAACTTCCCGAGCCCCTGGAAGCATGAAAATCACTTTAAACATGCTAATTTTAGCTCTAACACTGATGATCCACCTACAAATGTGAACTGACGTTCAAAAATAAAACATTTGAAAACGGACCATTTTCCACATTTCTGAAGCATGACATAATGGGGGGTGTTATCTCTTTTGTCGAAAATCAGCCATTTTTGCTCGAACATTAAATGCCTCCAAATGGTATTTAATTAACTTCCCGAGCCCCTGGAAGCATGAAAATCACTTTAAACATGCTAATTTTAGCTCTAACACTGATGATCCACCTACAAATGTGAACTGACGTTCAAAAATAAAACATTTGAAAACGGACCATTTTCCACATTTCTGAAGCATGACGTAATGGGGGGGTGTTATCTCTTTTGTCGAAAATCAGCCTTTTTTGCTCTAACATTAAATGCCTCCAAATGGTATTTAATTAACTTCCCGAGCCCCTGGAAGCATGAAAATCACTTTAAACATGCAAATTTTAGCTCTAACACTGATGATCCACCTACAAATGTGAACTGACATTCAAAAATAAAACATTTGAAAACGGACCATTTTCCACATTTCTGAAGCATGACGTAATGGGGGGGTGTTATCTCTTTTGTCGAAAATCAGCCGTTTTTGCTCTAACATTAAATGCCTCCAAATGGTATTTAATTAACTTCCCGGGGTGAAGAAACCCTTTTTGAGAACTCAGAGTGAGTAAATTGGCCATTTTCATGCACTTTTAACCATTCCATAAATCTTGTGTTTTGGGCCCCTGGAAGCATGAAAATCACTTTAAACATGCTAATTTTAGCTCTAACACTGATGATCCACCTACAAATGTGAACTGACGTTCAAAAATAAAACATTTGAAAACGGACCATTTTCCACATTTCTGAAGCATGACGTAATGGGGGGGTGTTATCTCTTTTGTCGAAAATCAGCCGTTTTTGCTCGAACATTAAATGCCTCCAAATGGTATTTAATTAACTTCCCGAGCCCCTGGAAGCATGAAAATCACTTTAAACATGCTAATTTTAGCTCTAACACTGATGATCCACCTACAAATGTGAACTGACGTTCAAAAATAAAACATTTGAAAACGGACCATTTTCCACATTTCTGAAGCATGACGTAATGGGGGGGTGTTATCTCTTTTGTCGAAAATCAGCCGTTTTTGCTCTAACATTAAATGCCTCCAAATGGTATTTAATTAACTTCCCGGGGTGAAGAAACCCTTTTTGAGAACTCAGAGTGAGTAAATTGGCCATTTTCATGCACTTTTAACCATTCCATAAATCTTGTGTTTTGGGCCCCTGGAAGCATGAAAATCACTTTAAACATGCTAATTTTAGCTCTAACACTGATGATCCACCTACAAATGTGAACTGACGTTCAAAAATAAAACATTTGAAAACGGACCATTTTCCACATTTCTGAAGCATGACGTAATGGGGGGGTGTTATCTCTTTTGTCGAAAATCAGCCGTTTTTGCTCGAACATTAAATGCCTCCAAATGGTATTTATTTCACTTCCCGAGCCCCTGGAAGCATGAAAATCACTTTAAACATGCTAATTTTAGCTCTAACACTGATGATCCACCTACAAATGTGAACTGACGTTCAAAAATAAAACATTTGAAAACGGACCATTTTCCACATTTCTGAAGCATGACGTAATGGGGGGGTGTTATCTCTTTTGTCGAAAATCAGCCGTTTTTGCTCTAACATTAAATGCCTCCAAATGGTATTTAATTAACTTCCCGGGGTGAAGAAACCCTTTTTGAGAACTCAGAGTGAGTAAATTGGCCATTTTCATGCACTTTTAACCATTCCATAAATCTTGTGTTTTGGGCCCCTGGAAGCATGAAAATCACTTTAAACATGCTAATTTTAGCTCTAACACTGATGATCCACCTACAAATGTGAACTGACGTTCAAAAATAAAACATTTGAAAACGGACCATTTTCCACATTTCTGAAGCATGACGTAATGGGGGGGTGTTATCTCTTTTGTCGAAAATCAGCCGTTTTTGCTCGAACATTAAATGCCTCCAAATGGTATTTATTTCACTTCCCGAGCCCCTGGAAGCATGAAAATCACTTTAAACATGCTAATTTTAGCTCTAACACTGATGATCCACCTACAAATGTGAACTGACGTTCAAAAATAAAACATTTGAAAACGGACCATTTTCCACATTTCTGAAGCATGACGTAATGGGGGGGTGTTATCTCTTTTGTCGAAAATCAGCCGTTTTTGCTCTAACATTAAATGCCTCCAAATGGTATTTAATTAACTTCCCGAGCCCCTGGAAGCATGAAAATCACTTTAAACATGCTAATTTTAGCTCTAACACTGATGATCCACCTACAAATGTGAACTGACGTTCAAAAATAAAACATTTGAAAATGGACCATTTTCCACATTTCTGAAGCATGACATAATGGGGGGGTGTTATCTCTTTTGTCGAAAATCAGCCTTTTTTGCTCTAACATTAAATGCCTCCAAATGGTATTTAATTAACTTCCTGAGCCCCTGGAAGCATGAAAATCACTTTAAACATGCTAATTTTAGCTCTAACACTGATGATCCACCTACAAATGTGAACTGACGTTCAAAAATAAAACATTTGAAAACGGACCATTTTCCACATTTCTGAAGCATGACGTAATGGGGGGTGTTATCTCTTTTGTCGAAAATCAGCCGTTTTTGCTCGAACATTAAATGCCTCCAAATGGTATTTAATTAACTTCCCGAGCCCCTGGAAGCATGAAAATCACTTTAAACATGCTAATTTTAGCTCTAACACTGATGATCCACCTACAAATGTGAACTGACGTTCAAAAATAAAACATTTGAAAACGGACCATTTTCCACATTTCTGAAGCATGACGTAATGGGGGGGTGTTATCTCTTTTGTCGAAAATCAGCCGTTTTTGCTCTAACATTAAATGCCTCCAAATGGTATTTAATTAACTTCCCGGGGTGAAGAAACCCTTTTTGAGAACTCAGAGTGAGTAAATTGGCCATTTTCATGCACTTTTAACCATTCCATAAATCTTGTGTTTTGGGCCCCTGGAAGCATGAAAATCACTTTAAACATGCTAATTTTAGCTCTAACACTGATGATCCACCTACAAATGTGAACTGACGTTCAAAAATAAAACATTTGAAAACGGACCATTTTCCACATTTCTGAAGCATGACGTAATGGGGGGGTGTTATCTCTTTTGTCGAAAATCAGCCGTTTTTGCTCTAACATTAAATGCCTCCAAATGGTATTTAATTAACTTCCCGGGGTGAAGAAACCCTTTTTGAGAACTCAGAGTGAGTAAATTGGCCATTTTCATGCACTTTTAACCATTCCATAAATCTTGTGTTTTGGGCCCCTGGAAGCATGAAAATCACTTTAAACATGCTAATTTTAGCTCTAACACTGATGATCCACCTACAAATGTGAACTGACGTTCAAAAATAAAACATTTGAAAACGGACCATTTTCCACATTTCTGAAGCATGACGTAATGGGGGGGTGTTATCTCTTTTGTCGAAAATCAGCCGTTTTTGCTCGAACATTAAATGCCTCCAAATGGTATTTAATTAACTTCCCGAGCCCCTGGAAGCATGAA
Organism: Lissotriton vulgaris; assembly: GCF_964263255.1. Classification (NCBI taxonomy): domain Eukaryota; kingdom Metazoa; phylum Chordata; class Amphibia; order Caudata; family Salamandridae; genus Lissotriton; species Lissotriton vulgaris. The sequence continues at coordinate 37,236 of NW_028255464.1, read as the reverse complement.
AATCACTTTAAACATGCTAATTTTAGCTCTAACACTGATGATCCACCTACAAATGTGAACTGACGTTCAAAAATAAAACATTTGAAAACGGACCATTTTCCACATTTCTGAAGCATGACATAATGGGGGGGTGTTATCTCTTTTGTCGAAAATCAGCCGTTTTTGCTCTAACATTAAATGCCTCCAAATGGTATTTAATTAACTTCCCGGGGTGAAGAAACCCTTTTTGAGAACTCAGAGTGAGTAAATTGGCCATTTTCATGCACTTTTAACCATTCCATAAATCTTGTGTTTTGGGCCCCTGGAAGCATGAAAATCACTTTAAACATGCTAATTTTAGCTCTAACACTGATGATCCACCTACAAATGTGAACTGACGTTCAAAAATAAAACATTTGAAAACGGACCATTTTCCACATTTCTGAAGCATGACGTAATGGGGGGGTGTTATCTCTTTTGTCGAAAATCAGCCGTTTTTGCTCGAACATTAAATGCCTCCAAATGGTATTTATTTCACTTCCCGAGCCCCTGGAAGCATGAAAATCACTTTAAACATGCTAATTTTAGCTCTAACACTGATGATCCACCTACAAATGTGAACTGACGTTCAAAAATAAAACATTTGAAAACGGACCATTTTCCACATTTCTGAAGCATGACGTAATGGGGGGGTGTTATCTCTTTTGTCGAAAATCAGCCGTTTTTGCTCTAACATTAAATGCCTCCAAATGGTATTTAATTAACTTCCCGAGCCCCTGGAAGCATGAAAATCACTTTAAACATGCTAATTTTAGCTCTAACACTGATGATCCACCTACAAATGTGAACTGACGTTCAAAAATAAAACATTTGAAAATGGACCATTTTCCACATTTCTGAAGCATGACATAATGGGGGGGTGTTATCTCTTTTGTCGAAAATCAGCCTTTTTTGCTCTAACATTAAATGCCTCCAAATGGTATTTAATTAACTTCCTGAGCCCCTGGAAGCATGAAAATCACTTTAAACATGCTAATTTTAGCTCTAACACTGATGATCCACCTACAAATGTGAACTGACGTTCAAAAATAAAACATTTGAAAACGGACCATTTTCCACATTTCTGAAGCATGACGTAATGGGGGGGTGTTATCTCTTTTGTCGAAAATCAGCCGTTTTTGCTCTAACATTAAATGCCTCCAAATGGTATTTAATTAACTTCCCGGGGTGAAGAAACCCTTTTTGAGAACTCAGAGTGAGTAAATTGGCCATTTTCATGCACTTTTAACCATTCCATAAATCTTGTGTTTTGGGCCCCTGGAAGCATGAAAATCACTTTAAACATGCTAATTTTAGCTCTAACACTGATGATCCACCTACAAATGTGAACTGACGTTCAAAAATAAAACATTTGAAAACGGACCATTTTCCACATTTCTGAAGCATGACGTAATGGGGGGGTGTTATCTCTTTTGTCGAAAATCAGCCGTTTTTGCTCGAACATTAAATGCCTCCAAATGGTATTTAATTAACTTCCCGAGCCCCTGGAAGCATGAAAATCACTTTAAACATGCTAATTTTAGCTCTAACACTGATGATCCACCTACAAATGTGAACTGACGTTCAAAAATAAAACATTTGAAAACGGACCATTTTCCACATTTCTGAAGCATGACATAATGGGGGGGTGTTATCTCTTTTGTCGAAAATCAGCCGTTTTTGCTCTAACATTAAATGCCTCCAAATGGTATTTAATTAACTTCCCGGGGTGAAGAAACCCTTTTTGAGAACTCAGAGTGAGTAAATTGGCCATTTTCATGCACTTTTAACCATTCCATAAATCTTGTGTTTTGGGCCCCTGGAAGCATGAAAATCACTTTAAACATGCTAATTTTAGCTCTAACACTGATGATCCACCTACAAATGTGAACTGACGTTCAAAAATAAAACATTTGAAAACGGACCATTTTCCACATTTCTGAAGCATGACGTAATGGGGGGGTGTTATCTCTTTTGTCGAAAATCAGCCGTTTTTGCTCGAACATTAAATGCCTCCAAATGGTATTTATTTCACTTCCCGAGCCCCTGGAAGCATGAAAATCACTTTAAACATGCTAATTTTAGCTCTAACACTGATGATCCACCTACAAATGTGAACTGACGTTCAAAAATAAAACATTTGAAAACGGACCATTTTCCACATTTCTGAAGCATGACGTAATGGGGGGGTGTTATCTCTTTTGTCGAAAATCAGCCGTTTTTGCTCTAACATTAAATGCCTCCAAATGGTATTTAATTAACTTCCCGAGCCCCTGGAAGCATGAAAATCACTTTAAACATGCTAATTTTAGCTCTAACACTGATGATCCACCTACAAATGTGAACTGACGTTCAAAAATAAAACATTTGAAAATGGACCATTTTCCACATTTCTGAAGCATGACATAATGGGGGGGTGTTATCTCTTTTGTCGAAAATCAGCCTTTTTTGCTCTAACATTAAATGCCTCCAAATGGTATTTAATTAACTTCCTGAGCCCCTGGAAGCATGAAAATCACTTTAAACATGCTAATTTTAGCTCTAACACTGATGATCCACCTACAAATGTGAACTGACGTTCAAAAATAAAACATTTGAAAACGGACCATTTTCCACATTTCTGAAGCATGACGTAATGGGGGGGTGTTATCTCTTTTGTCGAAAATCAGCCGTTTTTGCTCTAACATTAAATGCCTCCAAATGGTATTTAATTAACTTCCCGGGGTGAAGAAACCCTTTTTGAGAACTCAGAGTGAGTAAATTGGCCATTTTCATGCACTTTTAACCATTCCATAAATCTTGTGTTTTGGGCCCCTGGAAGCATGAAAATCACTTTAAACATGCTAATTTTAGCTCTAACACTGATGATCCACCTACAAATGTGAACTGACGTTCAAAAATAAAACATTTGAAAACGGACCATTTTCCACATTTCTGAAGCATGACGTAATGGGGGGGTGTTATCTCTTTTGTCGAAAATCAGCCGTTTTTGCTCGAACATTAAATGCCTCCAAATGGTATTTAATTAACTTCCCGAGCCCCTGGAAGCATGAAAATCACTTTAAACATGCTAATTTTAGCTCTAACACTGATGATCCACCTACAAATGTGAACTGACGTTCAAAAATAAAACATTTGAAAACGGACCATTTTCCACATTTCTGAAGCATGACGTAATGGGGGGGTGTTATCTCTTTTGTCGAAAATCAGCCGTTTTTGCTCTAACATTAAATGCCTCCAAATGGTATTTAATTAACTTCCCGGGGTGAAGAAACCCTTTTTGAGAACTCAGAGTGAGTAAATTGGCCATTTTCATGCACTTTTAACCATTCCATAAATCTTGTGTTTTGGGCCCCTGGAAGCATGAAAATCACTTTAAACATGCTAATTTTAGCTCTAACACTGATGATCCACCTACAAATGTGAACTGACGTTCAAAAATAAAACATTTGAAAACGGACCATTTTCCACATTTCTGAAGCATGACGTAATGGGGGGGTGTTATCTCTTTTGTCGAAAATCAGCCGTTTTTGCTCTAACATTAAATGCCTCCAAATGGTATTTAATTAACTTCCCGGGGTGAAGAAACCCTTTTTGAGAACTCAGAGTGAGTAAATTGGCCATTTTCATGCACTTTTAACCATTCCATAAATCTTGTGTTTTGGGCCCCTGGAAGCATGAAAATCACTTTAAACATGCTAATTTTAGCTCTAACACTGATGATCCACCTACAAATGTGAACTGACGTTCAAAAATAAAACATTTGAAAACGGACCATTTTCCACATTTCTGAAGCATGACGTAATGGGGGGGTGTTATCTCTTTTGTCGAAAATCAGCCGTTTTTGCTCGAACATTAAATGCCTCCAAATGGTATTTAATTAACTTCCCGAGCCCCTGGAAGCATGAAAATCACTTTAAACATGCTAATTTTAGCTCTAACACTGATGATCCACCTACAAATGTGAACTGACGTTCAAAAATAAAACATTTGAAAACGGACCATTTTCCACATTTCTGAAGCATGACATAATGGGGGGGTGTTATCTCTTTTGTCGAAAATCAGCCGTTTTTGCTCGAACATTAAATGCCTCCAAATGGTATTTAATTAACTTCCCGAGCCCCTGGAAGCATGAAAATCACTTTAAACATGCTAATTTTAGCTCTAACACTGATGATCCACCTACAAATGTGAACTGACGTTCAAAAATAAAACATTTGAAAATGGACCATTTTCCACATTTCTGAAGCATGACGTAATGGGGGGGTGTTATCTCTTTTGTCGAAAATCAGCCTTTTTTGCTCTAACATTAAATGCCTCCAAATGGTATTTAATTAACTTCCTGAGCCCCTGGAAGCATGAAAATCACTTTAAACATGCTAATTTTAGCTCTAACACTGATGATCCACCTACAAATGTGAACTGACGTTCAAAAATAAAACATTTGAAAACGGACCATTTTCCACATTTCTGAAGCATGACGTAATGGGGGGGTGTTATCTCTTTTGTCGAAAATCAGCCGTTTTTGCTCTAACATTAAATGCCTCCAAATGGTATTTAATTAACTTCCCGGGGTGAAGAAACCCTTTTTGAGAACTCAGAGTGAGTAAATTGGCCATTTTCATGCACTTTTAACCATTCCATAAATCTTGTGTTTTGGGCCCCTGGAAGCATGAAAATCACTTTAAACATGCTAATTTTAGCTCTAACACTGATGATCCACCTACAAATGTGAACTGACGTTCAAAAATAAAACATTTGAAAACGGACCATTTTCCACATTTCTGAAGCATGACGTAATGGGGGGGTGTTATCTCTTTTGTCGAAAATCAGCCGTTTTTGCTCGAACATTAAATGCCTCCAAATGGTATTTAATTAACTTCCCGAGCCCCTGGAAGCATGAAAATCACTTTAAACATGCTAATTTTAGCTCTAACACTGATGATCCACCTACAAATGTGAACTGACGTTCAAAAATAAAACATTTGAAAACGGACCATTTTCCACATTTCTGAAGCATGACGTAATGGGGGGGTGTTATCTCTTTTGTCGAAAATCAGCCGTTTTTGCTCTAACATTAAATGCCTCCAAATGGTATTTAATTAACTTCCCGGGGTGAAGAAACCCTTTTTGAGAACTCAGAGTGAGTAAATTGGCCATTTTCATGCACTTTTAACCATTCCATAAATCTTGTGTTTTGGGCCCCTGGAAGCATGAAAATCACTTTAAACATGCTAATTTTAGCTCTAACACTGATGATCCACCTACAAATGTGAACTGACGTTCAAAAATAAAACATTTGAAAACGGACCATTTTCCACATTTCTGAAGCATGACGTAATGGGGGGGTGTTATCTCTTTTGTCGAAAATCAGCCGTTTTTGCTCGAACATTAAATGCCTCCAAATGGTATTTATTTCACTTCCCGAGCCCCTGGAAGCATGAAAATCACTTTAAACATGCTAATTTTAGCTCTAACACTGATGATCCACCTACAAATGTGAACTGACGTTCAAAAATAAAACATTTGAAAACGGACCATTTTCCACATTTCTGAAGCATGACGTAATGGGGGGGTGTTATCTCTTTTGTCGAAAATCAGCCGTTTTTGCTCTAACATTAAATGCCTCCAAATGGTATTTAATTAACTTCCCGGGGTGAAGAAACCCTTTTTGAGAACTCAGAGTGAGTAAATTGGCCATTTTCATGCACTTTTAACCATTCCATAAATCTTGTGTTTTGGGCCCCTGGAAGCATGAAAATCACTTTAAACATGCTAATTTTAGCTCTAACACTGATGATCCACCTACAAATGTGAACTGACGTTCAAAAATAAAACATTTGAAAACGGACCATTTTCCACATTTCTGAAGCATGACGTAATGGGGGGGTGTTATCTCTTTTGTCGAAAATCAGCCGTTTTTGCTCGAACATTAAATGCCTCCAAATGGTATTTAATTAACTTCCCGAGCCCCTGGAAGCATGAAAATCACTTTAAACATGCTAATTGTAGCTCTAACACTGATGATCCACCTACAAATGTGAACTGACGTTCAAAAATAAAACATTTGAAAACGGACCATTTTCCACATTTCTGAAGCATGACATAATGGGGGGGTGTTATCTCTTTTGTCGAAAATCAGCCGTTTTTGCTCGAACATTAAATGCCTCCAAATGGTATTTAATTAACTTCCCGAGCCCCTGGAAGCATGAAAATCACTTTAAACATGCTAATTTTAGCTCTAACACTGATGATCCACCTACAAATGTGAACTGACGTTCAAAAATAAAACATTTGAAAACGGACCATTTTCCACATTTCTGAAGCATGACGTAATGGGGGGGTGTTATCTCTTTTGTCGAAAATCAGCCTTTTTTGCTCTAACATTAAATGCCTCCAAATGGTATTTAATTAACTTCCCGAGCCCCTGGAAGCATGAAAATCACTTTAAACATGCTAATTTTAGCTCTAACACTGATGATCCACCTACAAATGTGAACTGACGTTCAAAAATAAAACATTTGAAAACGGACCATTTTCCACATTTCTGAAGCATGACGTAATGGGGGGGTGTTATCTCTTTTGTCGAAAATCAGCCGTTTTTGCTCTAACATTAAATGCCTCCAAATGGTATTTAATTAACTTCCCGGGGTGAAGAAACCCTTTTTGAGAACTCAGACTGAGTAAATTGGCCATTTTCATGCACTTTTAACCATTCCATAAATCTTGTGTTTTGGGCCCCTGGAAGCATGAAAATCACTTTAAACATGCTAATTTTAGCTCTAACACTGATGATCCACCTACAAATGTGAACTGACGTTCAAAAATAAAACATTTGAAAACGGACCATTTTCCACATTTCTGAAGCATGACGTAATGGGGGGGTGTTATCTCTTTTGTCGAAAATCAGCCGTTTTTGCTCGAACATTAAATGCCTCCAAATGGTATTTAATTAACTTCCCGAGCCCCTGGAAGCATGAACATCACTTTAAACATGCTAATTTTAGCTCTAACACTGATGATCCACCTACAAATGTGAACTGACGTTCAAAAATAAAACATTTGAAAACAGACCATTTTCCACATTTCTGAAGCATGACGTAATGGGGGGGTGTTATCTCTTTTGTCGAAAATCAGCCTTTTTTGCTCTAACATTAAATGCCTCCAAATGGTATTTAATTAACTTCCCGAGCCCCTGGAAGCATGAAAATCACTTTAAACATGCTAATTTTAGCTCTAATACTGATGATCCACCTACAAATGTGAACTGACGTTCAAAAATAAAACATTTGAAAACGGACCATTTTCCACATTTCTGAAGCATGACGTAATGGGGGGGTGTTATCTCTTTTGTCGAAAATCAGCCGTTTTTGCTCTAACATTAAATGCCTCCAAATGGTATTTAATTAACTTCTCGGGGTGAAGAAACCCTTTTTGAGAACTCAGAGTGAGTAAATTGGCCATTTTCATGCACTTTTAACCATTCCATAAATCTTGTGTTTTGGGCCCCTGGAAGCATGAAAATCACTTTAAACATGCTAATTTTAGCTCTAACACTGATGATCCACCTACAAATGTGAACTGACGTTCAAAAATAAAACATTTGAAAACGGACCATTTTCCACATTTCTGAAGCATGACGTAATGGGGGGGTGTTATCTCTTTTGTCGAAAATCAGCCGTTTTTGCTCGAACATTAAATGCCTCCAAATGGTATTTAATTAACTTCCCGGGGTGAAGAAACCCTTTTTGAGAACTCAGAGTGAGTAAATTGGCCATTTTCATGCACTTTTAACCATTCCATAAATCTTGTGTTTTGGGCCCCTGGAAGCATGAAAATCACTTTAAACATGCTAATTTTAGCTCTAACACTGATGATCCACCTACAAATGTGAACTGACGTTCAAAAATAAAACATTTGAAAACGGACCATTTTCCACATTTCTGAAGCATGACGTAATGGGGGGGTGTTATCTCTTTTGTCGAAAATCAGCCGTTTTTGCTCGAACATTAAATGCCTCCAAATGGTATTTATTTCACTTCCCGAGCCCCTGGAAGCATGAAAATCACTTTAAACATGCTAATTTTAGCTCTAACACTGATGATCCACCTACAAATGTGAACTGACGTTCAAAAATAAAACATTTGAAAACGGACCATTTTCCACATTTCTGAAGCATGACGTAATGGGGGGGTGTTATCTCTTTTGTCGAAAATCAGCCGTTTTTGCTCTAACATTAAATGCCTCCAAATGGTATTTAATTAACTTCCCGGGGTGAAGAAACCCTTTTTGAGAACTCAGAGTGAGTAAATTGGCCATTTTCATGCACTTTTAACCATTCCATAAATCTTGTGTTTTGGGCCCCTGGAAGCATGAAAATCACTTTAAACATGCTAATTTTAGCTCTAACACTGATGATCCACCTACAAATGTGAACTGACGTTCAAAAATAAAACATTTGAAAACGGACCATTTTCCACATTTCTGAAGCATGACGTAATGGGGGGGTGTTATCTCTTTTGTCGAAAATCAGCCGTTTTTGCTCGAACATTAAATGCCTCCAAATGGTATTTAATTAACTTCCCGGGGTGAAGAAACCCTTTTTGAGAACTCAGAGTGAGTAAATTGGCAATTTTCATGCACTTTTAACCATTCCATAAATCTTGTGTTTTGGGCCCCTGGAAGCATGAAAATCACTTTAAACATGCTAATTTTAGCTCTAACACTGATGATCCACCTACAAATGTGAACTGACGTTCAAAAATAAAACATTTGAAAACGGACCATTTTCCACATTTCTGAAGCATGACGTAATGGGGGGGTGTTATCTCTTTTGTCGAAAATCAGCCGTTTTTGCTCGAACATTAAATGCCTCCAAATGGTATTTAATTAACTTCCCGAGCCCCTGGAAGCATGAAAATCACTTTAAACATGCTAATTTTAGCTCTAACACTGATGATCCACCTACAAATGTGAACTGACGTTCAAAAATAAAACATTTGAAAACGGACCATTTTCCACATTTCTGAAGCATGACGTAATGGGGGGGTGTTATCTCTTTTGTCGAAAATCAGCCGTTTTTGCTCTAACATTAAATGCCTCCAAATGGTATTTAATTAACTTCCCGGGGTGAAGAAACCCTTTTTGAGAACTCAGAGTGAGTAAATTGGCCATTTTCATGCACTTTTAACCATTCCATAAATCTTGTGTTTTGGGCCCCTGGAAGCATGAAAATCACTTTAAACATGCTAATTTTAGCTCTAACACTGATGATCCACCTACAAATGTGAACTGACGTTCAAAAATAAAACATTTGAAAACGGACCATTTTCCACATTTCTGAAGCATGACGTAATGGGGGGGTGTTATCTCTTTTGTCGAAAATCAGCCGTTTTTGCTCTAACATTAAATGCCTCCAAATGGTATTTAATTAACTTCCCGGGGTGAAGAAACCCTTTTTGAGAACTCAGAGTGAGTAAATTGGCCATTTTCATGCACTTTTAACCATTCCATAAATCTTGTGTTTTGGGCCCCTGGAAGCATGAAAATCACTTTAAACATGCTAATTTTAGCTCTAACACTGATGATCCACCTACAAATGTGAACTGACGTTCAAAAATAAAACATTTGAAAACGGACCATTTTCCACATTTCTGAAGCATGACGTAATGGGGGGGTGTTATCTCTTTTGTCGAAAATCAGCCGTTTTTGCTCGAACATTAAATGCCTCCAAATGGTATTTAATTAACTTCCCGAGCCCCTGGAAGCATGAAAATCACTTTAAACATGCTAATTTTAGCTCTAACACTGATGATCCACCTACAAATGTGAACTGACGTTCAAAAATAAAACATTTGAAAACGGACCATTTTCCACATTTCTGAAGCATGACATAATGGGGGGTGTTATCTCTTTTGTCGAAAATCAGCCATTTTTGCTCGAACATTAAATGCCTCCAAATGGTATTTAATTAACTTCCCGAGCCCCTGGAAGCATGAAAATCACTTTAAACATGCTAATTTTAGCTCTAACACTGATGATCCACCTACAAATGTGAACTGACGTTCAAAAATAAAACATTTGAAAACGGACCATTTTCCACATTTCTGAAGCATGACGTAATGGGGGGGTGTTATCTCTTTTGTCGAAAATCAGCCTTTTTTGCTCTAACATTAAATGCCTCCAAATGGTATTTAATTAACTTCCCGAGCCCCTGGAAGCATGAAAATCACTTTAAACATGCAAATTTTAGCTCTAACACTGATGATCCACCTACAAATGTGAACTGACATTCAAAAATAAAACATTTGAAAACGGACCATTTTCCACATTTCTGAAGCATGACGTAATGGGGGGGTGTTATCTCTTTTGTCGAAAATCAGCCGTTTTTGCTCTAACATTAAATGCCTCCAAATGGTATTTAATTAACTTCCCGGGGTGAAGAAACCCTTTTTGAGAACTCAGAGTGAGTAAATTGGCCATTTTCATGCACTTTTAACCATTCCATAAATCTTGTGTTTTGGGCCCCTGGAAGCATGAAAATCACTTTAAACATGCTAATTTTAGCTCTAACACTGATGATCCACCTACAAATGTGAACTGACGTTCAAAAATAAAACATTTGAAAACGGACCATTTTCCACATTTCTGAAGCATGACGTAATGGGGGGGTGTTATCTCTTTTGTCGAAAATCAGCCGTTTTTGCTCGAACATTAAATGCCTCCAAATGGTATTTAATTAACTTCCCGAGCCCCTGGAAGCATGAAAATCACTTTAAACATGCTAATTTTAGCTCTAACACTGATGATCCACCTACAAATGTGAACTGACGTTCAAAAATAAAACATTTGAAAACGGACCATTTTCCACATTTCTGAAGCATGACGTAATGGGGGGGTGTTATCTCTTTTGTCGAAAATCAGCCGTTTTTGCTCTAACATTAAATGCCTCCAAATGGTATTTAATTAACTTCCCGGGGTGAAGAAACCCTTTTTGAGAACTCAGAGTGAGTAAATTGGCCATTTTCATGCACTTTTAACCATTCCATAAATCTTGTGTTTTGGGCCCCTGGAAGCATGAAAATCACTTTAAACATGCTAATTTTAGCTCTAACACTGATGATCCACCTACAAATGTGAACTGACGTTCAAAAATAAAACATTTGAAAACGGACCATTTTCCACATTTCTGAAGCATGACGTAATGGGGGGGTGTTATCTCTTTTGTCGAAAATCAGCCGTTTTTGCTCGAACATTAAATGCCTCCAAATGGTATTTATTTCACTTCCCGAGCCCCTGGAAGCATGAAAATCACTTTAAACATGCTAATTTTAGCTCTAACACTGATGATCCACCTACAAATGTGAACTGACGTTCAAAAATAAAACATTTGAAAACGGACCATTTTCCACATTTCTGAAGCATGACGTAATGGGGGGGTGTTATCTCTTTTGTCGAAAATCAGCCGTTTTTGCTCTAACATTAAATGCCTCCAAATGGTATTTAATTAACTTCCCGGGGTGAAGAAACCCTTTTTGAGAACTCAGAGTGAGTAAATTGGCCATTTTCATGCACTTTTAACCATTCCATAAATCTTGTGTTTTGGGCCCCTGGAAGCATGAAAATCACTTTAAACATGCTAATTTTAGCTCTAACACTGATGATCCACCTACAAATGTGAACTGACGTTCAAAAATAAAACATTTGAAAACGGACCATTTTCCACATTTCTGAAGCATGACGTAATGGGGGGGTGTTATCTCTTTTGTCGAAAATCAGCCGTTTTTGCTCTAACATTAAATGCCTCCAAATGGTATTTAATTAACTTCCCGAGCCCCTGGAAGCATGAAAATCACTTTAAACATGCTAATTTTAGCTCTAACACTGATGATCCACCTACAAATGTGAACTGACGTTCAAAAATAAAACATTTGAAAATGGACCATTTTCCACATTTCTGAAGCATGACATAATGGGGGGGTGTTATCTCTTTTGTCGAAAATCAGCCTTTTTTGCTCTAACATTAAATGCCTCCAAATGGTATTTAATTAACTTCCTGAGCCCCTGGAAGCATGAAAATCACTTTAAACATGCTAATTTTAGCTCTAACACTGATGATCCACCTACAAATGTGAACTGACGTTCAAAAATAAAACATTTGAAAACGGACCATTTTCCACATTTCTGAAGCATGACGTAATGGGGGGGTGTTATCTCTTTTGTCGAAAATCAGCCGTTTTTGCTCTAACATTAAATGCCTCCAAATGGTATTTAATTAACTTCCCGGGGTGAAGAAACCCTTTTTGAGAACTCAGAGTGAGTAAATTGGCCATTTTCATGCACTTTTAACCATTCCATAAATCTTGTGTTTTGGGCCCCTGGAAGCATGAAAATCACTTTAAACATGCTAATTTTAGCTCTAACACTGATGATCCACCTACAAATGTGAACTGACGTTCAAAAATAAAACATTTGAAAACGGACCATTTTCCACATTTCTGAAGCATGACGTAATGGGGGGTGTTATCTCTTTTGTCGAAAATCAGCCGTTTTTGCTCGAACATTAAATGCCTCCAAATGGTATTTAATTAACTTCCCGAGCCCCTGGAAGCATGAAAATCACTTTAAACATGCTAATTTTAGCTCTAACACTGATGATCCACCTACAAATGTGAACTGACGTTCAAAAATAAAACATTTGAAAACGGACCATTTTCCACATTTCTGAAGCATGACGTAATGGGGGGGTGTTATCTCTTTTGTCGAAAATCAGCCGTTTTTGCTCTAACATTAAATGCCTCCAAATGGTATTTAATTAACTTCCCGGGGTGAAGAAACCCTTTTTGAGAACTCAGAGTGAGTAAATTGGCCATTTTCATGCACTTTTAACCATTCCATAAATCTTGTGTTTTGGGCCCCTGGAAGCATGAAAATCACTTTAAACATGCTAATTTTAGCTCTAACACTGATGATCCACCTACAAATGTGAACTGACGTTCAAAAATAAAACATTTGAAAACGGACCATTTTCCACATTTCTGAAGCATGACGTAATGGGGGGGTGTTATCTCTTTTGTCGAAAATCAGCCGTTTTTGCTCTAACATTAAATGCCTCCAAATGGTATTTAATTAACTTCCCGGGGTGAAGAAACCCTTTTTGAGAACTCAGAGTGAGTAAATTGGCCATTTTCATGCACTTTTAACCATTCCATAAATCTTGTGTTTTGGGCCCCTGGAAGCATGAAAATCACTTTAAACATGCTAATTTTAGCTCTAACACTGATGATCCACTTACAAATGTGAACTGACGTTCAAAAATAAAACATTTGAAAACGGACCATTTTCCACATTTCTGAAGCATGACGTAATGGGGGGGTGTTATCTCTTTTGTCGAAAATCAGCCGTTTTTGCTCGAACATTAAATGCCTCCAAATGGTATTTAATTAACTTCCCAAGCCCCTGGAAGCATGAAAATCACTTTAAACATGCTAATTTTAGCTCTAACACTGATGATCCACCTACAAATGTGAACTGACGTTCAAAAATAAAACATTTGAAAACGGACCATTTTCCACATTTCTGAAGCATGACATAATGGGGGGGTGTTATCTCTTTTGTCGAAAATCAGCCGTTTTTGCTCTAACATTAAATGCCTCCAAATGGTATTTAATTAACTTCCCGGGGTGAAGAAACCCTTTTTGAGAACTCAGAGTGAGTAAATTGGCCATTTTCATGCACTTTTAACCATTCCATAAATCTTGTGTTTTGGGCCCCTGGAAGCATGAAAATCACTTTAAACATGCTAATTTTAGCTCTAACACTGATGATCCACCTACAAATGTGAACTGACGTTCAAAAATAAAACATTTGAAAACGGACCATTTTCCACATTTCTGAAGCATGACGTAATGGGGGGGTGTTATCTCTTTTGTCGAAAATCAGCCGTTTTTGCTCGAACATTAAATGCCTCCAAATGGTATTTATTTCACTTCCCGAGCCCCTGGAAGCATGAAAATCACTTTAAACATGCTAATTTTAGCTCTAACACTGATGATCCACCTACAAATGTGAACTGACGTTCAAAAATAAAACATTTGAAAACGGACCATTTTCCACATTTCTGAAGCATGACGTAATGGGGGGGTGTTATCTCTTTTGTCGAAAATCAGCCGTTTTTGCTCTAACATTAAATGCCTCCAAATGGTATTTAATTAACTTCCCGAGCCCCTGGAAGCATGAAAATCACTTTAAACATGCTAATTTTAGCTCTAACACTGATGATCCACCTACAAATGTGAACTGACGTTCAAAAATAAAACATTTGAAAATGGACCATTTTCCACATTTCTGAAGCATGACATAATGGGGGGGTGTTATCTCTTTTGTCGAAAATCAGCCTTTTTTGCTCTAACATTAAATGCCTCCAAATGGTATTTAATTAACTTCCTGAGCCCCTGGAAGCATGAAAATCACTTTAAACATGCTAATTTTAGCTCTAACACTGATGATCCACCTACAAATGTGAACTGACGTTCAAAAATAAAACATTTGAAAACGGACCATTTTCCACATTTCTGAAGCATGACGTAATGGGGGGGTGTTATCTCTTTTGTCGAAAATCAGCCGTTTTTGCTCTAACATTAAATGCCTCCAAATGGTATTTAATTAACTTCCCGGGGTGAAGAAACCCTTTTTGAGAACTCAGAGTGAGTAAATTGGCCATTTTCATGCACTTTTAACCATTCCATAAATCTTGTGTTTTGGGCCCCTGGAAGCATGAAAATCACTTTAAACATGCTAATTTTAGCTCTAACACTGATGATCCACCTACAAATGTGAACTGACGTTCAAAAATAAAACATTTGAAAACGGACCATTTTCCACATTTCTGAAGCATGACGTAATGGGGGGGTGTTATCTCTTTTGTCGAAAATCAGCCGTTTTTGCTCGAACATTAAATGCCTCCAAATGGTATTTAATTAACTTCCCGAGCCCCTGGAAGCATGAAAATCACTTTAAACATGCTAATTTTAGCTCTAACACTGATGATCCACCTACAAATGTGAACTGACGTTCAAAAATAAAACATTTGAAAACGGACCATTTTCCACATTTCTGAAGCATGACGTAATGGGGGGGTGTTATCTCTTTTGTCGAAAATCAGCCGTTTTTGCTCTAACATTAAATGCCTCCAAATGGTATTTAATTAACTTCCCGGGGTGAAGAAACCCTTTTTGAGAACTCAGAGTGAGTAAATTGGCCATTTTCATGCACTTTTAACCATTCCATAAATCTTGTGTTTTGGGCCCCTGGAAGCATGAAAATCACTTTAAACATGCTAATTTTAGCTCTAACACTGATGATCCACCTACAAATGTGAACTGACGTTCAAAAATAAAACATTTGAAAACGGACCATTTTCCACATTTCTGAAGCATGACGTAATGGGGGGGTGTTATCTCTTTTGTCGAAAATCAGCCGTTTTTGCTCTAACATTAAATGCCTCCAAATGGTATTTAATTACCTTCCCGGGGTGAAGAAACCCTTTTTGAGAACTCAGAGTGAGTAAATTGGCCATTTTCATGCACTTTTAACCATTCCATAAATCTTGTGTTTTGGGCCCCTGGAAGCATGAAAATCACTTTAAACATGCTAATTTTAGCTCTAACACTGATGATCCACCTACAAATGTGAACTGACGTTCAAAAATAAAACATTTGAAAACGGACCATTTTCCACATTTCTGAAGCATGACGTAATGGGGGGGTGTTATCTCTTTTGTCGAAAATCAGCCGTTTTTGCTCGAACATTAAATGCCTCCAAATGGTATTTAATTAACTTCCCGAGCCCCTGGAAGCATGAAAATCACTTTAAACATGCTAATTTTAGCTCTAACACTGATGATCCACCTACAAATGTGAACTGACGTTCAAAAATAAAACATTTGAAAACGGACCATTTTCCACATTTCTGAAGCATGACATAATGGGGGGGTGTTATCTCTTTTGTCGAAAATCAGCCGTTTTTGCTCGAACATTAAATGCCTCCAAATGGTATTTAATTAACTTCCCGAGCCCCTGGAAGCATGAAAATCACTTTAAACATGCTAATTTTAGCTCTAACACTGATGATCCACCTACAAATGTGAACTGACGTTCAAAAATAAAACATTTGAAAATGGACCATTTTCCACATTTCTGAAGCATGACGTAATGGGGGGGTGTTATCTCTTTTGTCGAAAATCAGCCTTTTTTGCTCTAACATTAAATGCCTCCAAATGGTATTTAATTAACTTCCTGAGCCCCTGGAAGCATGAAAATCACTTTAAACATGCTAATTTTAGCTCTAACACTGATGATCCACCTACAAATGTGAACTGACGTTCAAAAATAAAACATTTGAAAACGGACCATTTTCCACATTTCTGAAGCATGACGTAATGGGGGGGTGTTATCTCTTTTGTCGAAAATCAGCCGTTTTTGCTCTAACATTAAATGCCTCCAAATGGTATTTAATTAACTTCCCGGGGTGAAGAAACCCTTTTTGAGAACTCAGAGTGAGTAAATTGGCCATTTTCATGCACTTTTAACCATTCCATAAATCTTGTGTTTTGGGCCCCTGGAAGCATGAAAATCACTTTAAACATGCTAATTTTAGCTCTAACACTGATGATCCACCTACAAATGTGAACTGACGTTCAAAAATAAAACATTTGAAAACGGACCATTTTCCACATTTCTGAAGCATGACGTAATGGGGGGGTGTTATCTCTTTTGTCGAAAATCAGCCGTTTTTGCTCGAACATTAAATGCCTCCAAATGGTATTTAATTAACTTCCCGAGCCCCTGGAAGCATGAAAATCACTTTAAACATGCTAATTTTAGCTCTAACACTGATGATCCACCTACAAATGTGAACTGACGTTCAAAAATAAAACATTTGAAAACGGACCATTTTCCACATTTCTGAAGCATGACGTAATGGGGGGGTGTTATCTCTTTTGTCGAAAATCAGCCGTTTTTGCTCTAACATTAAATGCCTCCAAATGGTATTTAATTAACTTCCCGGGGTGAAGAAACCCTTTTTGAGAACTCAGAGTGAGTAAATTGGCCATTTTCATGCACTTTTAACCATTCCATAAATCTTGTGTTTTGGGCCCCTGGAAGCATGAAAATCACTTTAAACATGCTAATTTTAGCTCTAACACTGATGATCCACCTACAAATGTGAACTGACGTTCAAAAATAAAACATTTGAAAACGGACCATTTTCCACATTTCTGAAGCATGACGTAATGGGGGGGTGTTATCTCTTTTGTCGAAAATCAGCCGTTTTTGCTCGAACATTAAATGCCTCCAAATGGTATTTATTTCACTTCCCGAGCCCCTGGAAGCATGAAAATCACTTTAAACATGCTAATTTTAGCTCTAACACTGATGATCCACCTACAAATGTGAACTGACGTTCAAAAATAAAACATTTGAAAACGGACCATTTTCCACATTTCTGAAGCATGACGTAATGGGGGGGTGTTATCTCTTTTGTCGAAAATCAGCCCTTTTTCCTCTAACATTAAATGCCTCCAAATGGTATTTAATTAACTTCCCGGGGTGAAGAAACCCTTTTTGAGAACTCAGAGTGAGTAAATTGGCCATTTTCATGCACTTTTAACCATTCCATAAATCTTGTGTTTTGGGCCCCTGGAAGCATGAAAATCACTTTAAACATGCTAATTTTAGCTCTAACACTGATGATCCACCTACAAATGTGAACTGACGTTCAAAAATAAAACATTTGAAAACGGACCATTTTCCACATTTCTGAAGCATGACGTAATGGGGGGGTGTTATCTCTTTTGTCGAAAATCAGCCGTTTTTGCTCGAACATTAAATGCCTCCAAATGGTATTTAATTAACTTCCCGAGCCCCTGGAAGCATGAAAATCACTTTAAACATGCTAATTGTAGCTCTAACACTGATGATCCACCTACAAATGTGAACTGACGTTCAAAAATAAAACATTTGAAAACGGACCATTTTCCACATTTCTGAAGCATGACATAATGGGGGGGTGTTATCTCTTTTGTCGAAAATCAGCCGTTTTTGCTCGAACATTAAATGCCTCCAAATGGTATTTAATTAACTTCCCGAGCCCCTGGAAGCATGAAAATCACTTTAAACATGCTAATTTTAGCTCTAACACTGATGATCCACCTACAAATGTGAACTGACGTTCAAAAATAAAACATTTGAAAACGGACCATTTTCCACATTTCTGAAGCATGACGTAATGGGGGGGTGTTATCTCTTTTGTCGAAAATCAGCCTTTTTTGCTCTAACATTAAATGCCTCCAAATGGTATTTAATTAACTTCCCGAGCCCCTGGAAGCATGAAAATCACTTTAAACATGCTAATTTTAGCTCTAACACTGATGATCCACCTACAAATGTGAACTGACGTTCAAAAATAAAACATTTGAAAACGGACCATTTTCCACATTTCTGAAGCATGACGTAATGGGGGGGTGTTATCTCTTTTGTCGAAAATCAGCCGTTTTTGCTCTAACATTAAATGCCTCCAAATGGTATTTAATTAACTTCCCGGGGTGAAGAAACCCTTTTTGAGAACTCAGACTGAGTAAATTGGCCATTTTCATGCACTTTTAACCATTCCATAAATCTTGTGTTTTGGGCCCCTGGAAGCATGAAAATCACTTTAAACATGCTAATTTTAGCTCTAACACTGATGATCCACCTACAAATGTGAACTGACGTTCAAAAATAAAACATTTGAAAACGGACCATTTTCCACATTTCTGAAGCATGACGTAATGGGGGGGTGTTATCTCTTTTGTCGAAAATCAGCCGTTTTTGCTCGAACATTAAATGCCTCCAAATGGTATTTAATTAACTTCCCGAGCCCCTGGAAGCATGAACATCACTTTAAACATGCTAATTTTAGCTCTAACACTGATGATCCACCTACAAATGTGAACTGACGTTCAAAAATAAAACATTTGAAAACAGACCATTTTCCACATTTCTGAAGCATGACGTAATGGGGGGGTGTTATCTCTTTTGTCGAAAATCAGCCTTTTTTGCTCTAACATTAAATGCCTCCAAATGGTATTTAATTAACTTCCCGAGCCCCTGGAAGCATGAAAATCACTTTAAACATGCTAATTTTAGCTCTAATACTGATGATCCACCTACAAATGTGAACTGACGTTCAAAAATAAAACATTTGAAAACGGACCATTTTCCACATTTCTGAAGCATGACGTAATGGGGGGGTGTTATCTCTTTTGTCGAAAATCAGCCGTTTTTGCTCTAACATTAAATGCCTCCAAATGGTATTTAATTAACTTCTCGGGGTGAAGAAACCCTTTTTGAGAACTCAGAGTGAGTAAATTGGCCATTTTCATGCACTTTTAACCATTCCATAAATCTTGTGTTTTGGGCCCCTGGAAGCATGAAAATCACTTTAAACATGCTAATTTTAGCTCTAACACTGATGATCCACCTACAAATGTGAACTGACGTTCAAAAATAAAACATTTGAAAACGGACCATTTTCCACATTTCTGAAGCATGACGTAATGGGGGGGTGTTATCTCTTTTGTCGAAAATCAGCCGTTTTTGCTCGAACATTAAATGCCTCCAAATGGTATTTAATTAACTTCCCGGGGTGAAGAAACCCTTTTTGAGAACTCAGAGTGAGTAAATTGGCCATTTTCATGCACTTTTAACCATTCCATAAATCTTGTGTTTTGGGCCCCTGGAAGCATGAAAATCACTTTAAACATGCTAATTTTAGCTCTAACACTGATGATCCACCTACAAATGTGAACTGACGTTCAAAAATAAAACATTTGAAAACGGACCATTTTCCACATTTCTGAAGCATGACGTAATGGGGGGGTGTTATCTCTTTTGTCGAAAATCAGCCGTTTTTGCTCGAACATTAAATGCCTCCAAATGGTATTTATTTCACTTCCCGAGCCCCTGGAAGCATGAAAATCACTTTAAACATGCTAATTTTAGCTCTAACACTGATGATCCACCTACAAATGTGAACTGACGTTCAAAAATAAAACATTTGAAAACGGACCATTTTCCACATTTCTGAAGCATGACGTAATGGGGGGGTGTTATCTCTTTTGTCGAAAATCAGCCGTTTTTGCTCTAACATTAAATGCCTCCAAATGGTATTTAATTAACTTCCCGGGGTGAAGAAACCCTTTTTGAGAACTCAGAGTGAGTAAATTGGCCATTTTCATGCACTTTTAACCATTCCATAAATCTTGTGTTTTGGGCCCCTGGAAGCATGAAAATCACTTTAAACATGCTAATTTTAGCTCTAACACTGATGATCCACCTACAAATGTGAACTGACGTTCAAAAATAAAACATTTGAAAACGGACCATTTTCCACATTTCTGAAGCATGACGTAATGGGGGGGTGTTATCTCTTTTGTCGAAAATCAGCCGTTTTTGCTCTAACATTAAATGCCTCCAAATGGTATTTAATTAACTTCCCGAGCCCCTGGAAGCATGAAAATCACTTTAAACATGCTAATTTTAGCTCTAACACTGATGATCCACCTACAAATGTGAACTGACGTTCAAAAATAAAACATTTGAAAACGGACCATTTTCCACATTTCTGAAGCATGACGTAATGGGGGGGTGTTATCTCTTTTGTCGAAAATCAGCCGTTTTTGCTCGAACATTAAATGCCTCCAAATGGTATTTAATTAACTTCCCGGGGTGAAGAAACCCTTTTTGAGAACTCAGAGTGAGTAAATTGGCAATTTTCATGCACTTTTAACCATTCCATAAATCTTGTGTTTTGGGCCCCTGGAAGCATGAAAATCACTTTAAACATGCTAATTTTAGCTCTAACACTGATGATCCACCTACAAATGTGAACTGACGTTCAAAAATAAAACATTTGAAAACGGACCATTTTCCACATTTCTGAAGCATGACGTAATGGGGGGGTGTTATCTCTTTTGTCGAAAATCAGCCGTTTTTGCTCGAACATTAAATGCCTCCAAATGGTATTTAATTAACTTCCCGGGGTGAAGAAACCCTTTTTGAGAACTCAGAGTGAGTAAATTGGCAATTTTCATGCACTTTTAACCATTCCATAAATCTTGTGTTTTGGGCCCCTGGAAGCATGAAAATCACTTTAAACATGCTAATTTTAGCTCTAACACTGATGATCCACCTACAAATGTGAACTGACGTTCAAAAATAAAACATTTGAAAACGGACCATTTTCCACATTTCTGAAGCATGACGTAATGGGGGGGTGTTATCTCTTTTGTCGAAAATCAGCCGTTTTTGCTCGAACATTAAATGCCTCCAAATGGTATTTAATTAACTTCCCGAGCCCCTGGAAGCATGAAAATCACTTTAAACATGCTAATTTTAGCTCTAACACTGATGATCCACCTACAAATGTGAACTGACGTTCAAAAATAAAACATTTGAAAACGGACCATTTTCCACATTTCTGAAGCATGACGTAATGGGGGGGTGTTATCTCTTTTGTCGAAAATCAGCCGTTTTTGCTCTAACATTAAATGCCTCCAAATGGTATTTAATTAACTTCCCGGGGTGAAGAAACCCTTTTTGAGAACTCAGAGTGAGTAAATTGGCCATTTTCATGCACTTTTCACCATTCCATAAATCTTGTGTTTTGGGCCCCTGGAAGCATGAAAATCACTTTAAACATGCTAATTTTAGCTCTAACACTGATGATCCACCTACAAATGTGAACTGACGTTCAAAAATAAAACATTTGAAAACGGACCATTTTCCACATTTCTGAAGCATGACGTAATGGGGGGGTGTTATCTCTTTTGTCGAAAATCAGCCGTTTTTGCTCGAACATTAAATGCCTCCAAATGGTATTTATTTCACTTCCCGAGCCCCTGGAAGCATGAAAATCACTTTAAACATGCTAATTTTAGCTCTAACACTGATGATCCACCTACAAATGTGAACTGACGTTCAAAAATAAAACATTTGAAAACGGACCATTTTCCACATTTCTGAAGCATGACGTAATGGGGGGGTGTTATCTCTTTTGTCGAAAATCAGCCGTTTTTGCTCTAACATTAAATGCCTCCAAATGGTATTTAATTAACTTCCCGAGCCCCTGGAAGCATGAAAATCACTTTAAACATGCTAATTTTAGCTCTAACACTGATGATCCACCTACAAATGTGAACTGACGTTCAAAAATAAAACATTTGAAAACGGACCATTTTCCACATTTCTGAAGCATCACGTAATGGGGGGGTGTTATCTCTTTTGTCGAAAATCAGCCGTTTTTGCTCGAACATTAAATGCCTCCAAATGGTATTTAATTAACTTCCCGGGGTGAAGAAACCCTTTTTGAGAACTCAGAGTGAGTAAATTGGCCATTTTCATGCACTTTTAACCATTCCATAAATCTTGTGTTTTGGGCCCCTGGAAGCATGAAAATCACTTTAAACATGCTAATTTTAGCTCTAACACTGATGATCCACCTACAAATGTGAACTGACGTTCAAAAATAAAACATTTGAAAACGGACCATTTTCCACATTTCTGAAGCATGACGTAATGGGGGGGTGTTATCTCTTTTGTCGAAAATCAGCCGTTTTTGCTCGAACATTAAATGCCTCCAAATGGTATT
Organism: Lissotriton vulgaris; assembly: GCF_964263255.1. NCBI lineage: Eukaryota > Metazoa > Chordata > Amphibia > Caudata > Salamandridae > Lissotriton > Lissotriton vulgaris. The sequence goes on along the minus strand of NW_028255464.1, from coordinate 14,529 downwards.
TAATTAACTTCCCAAGCCCCTGGAAGCATGAAAATCACTTTAAACATGCTAATTTTAGCTCTAACACTGATGATCCACCTACAAATGTGAACTGACGTTCAAAAATAAAACATTTGAAAACGGACCATTTTCCACATTTCTGAAGCATGACGTAATGGGGGGGTGTTATCTCTTTTGTCGAAAATCAGCCGTTTTTGCTCGAACATTAAATGCCTCCAAATGGTATTTAATTAACTTCCCGAGCCCCTGGAAGCATGAAAATCACTTTAAACATGCTAATTTTAGCTCTAACACTGATGATCCACCTACAAATGTGAACTGACGTTCAAAAATAAAACATTTGAAAACGGACCATTTTCCACATTTCTGAAGCATGACGTAATGGGGGGGTGTTATCTCTTTTGTCGAAAATCAGCCGTTTTTGCTCTAACATTAAATGCCTCCAAATGGTATTTAATTAACTTCCCGAGCCCCTGGAAGCATGAAAATCACTTTAAACATGCTAATTTTAGCTCTAACACTGATGATCCACCTACAAATGTGAACTGACGTTCAAAAATAAAACATTTGAAAACGGACCATTTTCCACATTTCTGAAGCATGACGTAATGGGGGGGTGTTATCTCTTTTGTCGAAAATCAGCCGTTTTTGCTCGAACATTAAATGCCTCCAAATGGTATTTAATTAACTTCCCGGGGTGAAGAAACCCTTTTTGAGAACTCAGAGTGAGTAAATTGGCCATTTTCATGCACTTTTAACCATTCCATAAATCTTGTGTTTTGGGCCCCTGGAAGCATGAAAATCACTTTAAACATGCTAATTTTAGCTCTAACACTGATGATCCACCTACAAATGTGAACTGACGTTCAAAAATAAAACATTTGAAAACGGACCATTTTCCACATTTCTGAAGCATGACGTAATGGGGGGGGTGTTATCTCTTTTGTCGAAAATCAGCCGTTTTTGCTCGAACATTAAATGCCTCCAAATGGTATTTAATTAACTTCCCAAGCCCCTGGAAGCATGAAAATCACTTTAAACATGCTAATTTTAGCTCTAACACTGATGATCCACCTACAAATGTGAACTGACGTTCAAAAATGAAACATTTGAAAACGGACCATTTTCCACATTTCTGAAGCATGACGTAATGGGGGGGTGTTATCTCTTTTGTCGAAAATCAGCCGTTTTTGCTCGAACATTAAATGCCTCCAAATTGTATTTATTTCACTTCCCGAGCCCCTGGAAGCATGAAAATCACTTTAAACATGCTAATTTTAGCTCTAACACTGATGATCCACCTACAAATGTGAACTGACATTCAAAAATAAAACATTTGAAAACGGACCATTTTCCACATTTCTGAAGCATGACGTAATGGGGGGGTGTTATCTCTTTTGTCGAAAATCAGCCGTTTTTGCTCTAACATTAAATGCCTCCAAATGGTATTTAATTAACTTCCCGGGGTGAAGAAACCCTTTTTGAGAACTCAGAGTGAGTAAATTGGCCATTTTCATGCACTTTTAACCATTCCATAAATCTTGTGTTTTGGGCCCCTGGAAGCATGAAAATCACTTTAAACATGCTAATTTTAGCTCTAACACTGATGATCCACCTACAAATGTGAACTGACGTTCAAAAATAAAACATTTGAAAACGGACCATTTTCCACATTTCTGAAGCATGACGTAATGGGGGGGTGTTATCTCTTTTGTCGAAAATCAGCCGTTTTTGCTCGAACATTAAATGCCTCCAAATGGTATTTATTTCACTTCCCGAGCCCCTGGAAGCATGAAAATCACTTTAAACATGCTAATTTTAGCTCTAACACTGATGATCCACCTACAAATGTGAACTGACGTTCAAAAATAAAACATTTGAAAACGGACCATTTTCCACATTTCTGAAGCATGACGTAATGGGGGGGTGTTATCTCTTTTGTCGAAAATCAGCCGTTTTTGCTCTAACATTAAATGCCTCCAAATGGTATTTAATTAACTTCCCGGGGTGAAGAAACCCTTTTTGAGAACTCAGAGTGAGTAAATTGGCCATTTTCATGCACTTTTAACCATTCCATAAATCTTGTGTTTTGGGCCCCTGGAAGCATGAAAATCACTTTAAACATGCTAATTTTAGCTCTAACACTGATGATCCACCTACAAATGTGAACTGACGTTCAAAAATAAAACATTTGAAAACGGACCATTTTCCACATTTCTGAAGCATGACGTAATGGGGGGGTGTTATCTCTTTTGTCGAAAATCAGCCGTTTTTGCTCGAACATTAAATGCCTCCAAATGGTATTTAATTAACTTCCCGAGCCCCTGGAAGCATGAAAATCACTTTAAACATGCTAATTTTAGCTCTAACACTGATGATCCACCTACAAATGTGAACTGACGTTCAAAAATAAAACATTTGAAAACGGACCATTTTCCACATTTCTGAAGCATGACGTAATGGGGGGGTGTTATCTCTTTTGTCGAAAATCAGCCGTTTTTGCTCTAACATTAAATGCCTCCAAATGGTATTTAATTAACTTCCCGGGGTGAAGAAACCCTTTTTGAGAACTCAGAGTGAGTAAATTGGCCATTTTCATGCACTTTTAACCATTCCATAAATCTTGTGTTTTGGGCCCCTGGAAGCATGAAAATCACTTTAAACATGCTAATTTTAGCTCTAACACTGATGATCCACCTACAAATGTGAACTGACGTTCAAAAATAAAACATTTGAAAACGGACCATTTTCCACATTTCTGAAGCATGACGTAATGGGGGGGTGTTATCTCTTTTGTCGAAAATCAGCCGTTTTTGCTCGAACATTAAATGCCTCCAAATGGTATTTATTTCACTTCCCGAGCCCCTGGAAGCATGAAAATCACTTTAAACATGCTAATTTTAGCTCTAACACTGATGATCCACCTACAAATGTGAACTGACGTTCAAAAATAAAACATTTGAAAACGGACCATTTTCCACATTTCTGAAGCATGACGTAATGGGGGGGTGTTATCTCTTTTGTCGAAAATCAGCCGTTTTTGCTCTAACATTAAATGCCTCCAAATGGTATTTAATTAACTTCCCGAGCCCCTGGAAGCATGAAAATCACTTTAAACATGCTAATTTTAGCTCTAACACTGATGATCCACCTACAAATGTGAACTGACGTTCAAAAATAAAACATTTGAAAACGGACCATTTTCCACATTTCTGAAGCATGACGTAATGGGGGGGTGTTATCTCTTTTGTCGAAAATCAGCCGTTTTTGCTCGAACATTAAATGCCTCCAAATGGTATTTAATTAACTTCCCGGGGTGAAGAAACCCTTTTTGAGAACTCAGAGTGAGTAAATTGGCCATTTTCATGCACTTTTAACCATTCCATAAATCTTGTGTTTTGGGCCCCTGGAAGCATGAAAATCACTTTAAACATGCTAATTTTAGCTCTAACACTGATGATCCACCTACAAATGTGAACTGACGTTCAAAAATAAAACATTTGAAAACGGACCATTTTCCACATTTCTGAAGCATGACGTAATGGGGGGGTGTTATCTCTTTTGTCGAAAATCAGCCGTTTTTGCTCGAACATTAAATGCCTCCAAATGGTATTTAATTAACTTCCCAAGCCCCTGGAAGCATGAAAATCACTTTAAACATGCTAATTTTAGCTCTAACACTGATGATCCACCTACAAATGTGAACTGACGTTCAAAAATGAAACATTTGAAAACGGACCATTTTCCACATTTCTGAAGCATGACGTAATGGGGGGGTGTTATCTCTTTTGTCGAAACTCAGCCGTTTTTGCTCGAACATTAAATGCCTCCAAATTGTATTTATTTCACTTCCCGAGCCCCTGGAAGCATGAAAATCACTTTAAACATGCTAATTTTAGCTCTAACACTGATGATCCACCTACAAATGTGAACTGACATTCAAAAATAAAACATTTGAAAACGGACCATTTTCCACATTTCTGAAGCATGACGTAATGGGGGGGTGTTATCTCTTTTGTCGAAAATCAGCCGTTTTTGCTCTAACATTAAATGCCTCCAAATGGTATTTAATTAACTTCCCGGGGTGAAGAAACCCTTTTTGAGAACTCAGAGTGAGTAAATTGGCCATTTTCATGCACTTTTAACCATTCCATAAATCTTGTGTTTTGGGCCCCTGGAAGCATGAAAATCACTTTAAACATGCTAATTTTAGCTCTAACACTGATGATCCACCTACAAATGTGAACTGACGTTCAAAAATAAAACATTTGAAAACGGACCATTTTCCACATTTCTGAAGCATGACGTAATGGGGGGGTGTTATCTTTTTTGTCGAAAATCAGCCGTTTTTGCTCTAACATTAAATGCCTCCAAATGGTATTTAATTAACTTCCCGAGCCCCTGGAAGCATGAAAATCACTTTAAACATGCTAATTTTAGCTCTAACACTGATGATCCACCTACAAATGTGAACTGACGTTCAAAAATAAAACATTTGAAAACGGACCATTTTCCACATTTCTGAAGCATGACGTAATGGGGGGGTGTTATCTCTTTTGTCGAAAATCAGCCGTTTTTGCTCGAACATTAAATGCCTCCAAATGGTATTTAATTAACTTCCCGGGGTGAAGAAACCCTTTTTGAGAACTCAGAGTGAGTAAATTGGCCATTTTCATGCACTTTTAACCATTCCATAAATCTTGTGTTTTGGGCCCCTGGAAGCATGAAAATCACTTTAAACATGCTAATTTTAGCTCTAACACTGATGATCCACCTACAAATGTGAACTGACGTTCAAAAATAAAACATTTGAAAACGGACCATTTTCCACATTTCTGAAGCATGACGTAATGGGGGGGTGTTATCTCTTTTGTCGAAAATCAGCCGTTTTTGCTCGAACATTAAATGCCTCCAAATGGTATTTAATTAACTTCCCAAGCCCCTGGAAGCATGAAAATCACTTTAAACATGCTAATTTTAGCTCTAACACTGATGATCCACCTACAAATGTGAACTGACGTTCAAAAATAAAACATTTGAAAACGGACCATTTTCCACATTTCTGAAGCATGACGTAATGGGGGGGTGTTATCTCTTTTGTCGAAAATCAGCCGTTTTTGCTCTAACATTAAATGCCTCCAAATGGTATTTAATTAACTTCCCGGGGTGAAGAAACCCTTTTTGAGAACTCAGAGTGAGTAAATTGGCCATTTTCATGCACTTTTAACCATTCCATAAATCTTGTGTTTTGGGCCCCTGGAAGCATGAAAATCACTTTAAACATGCTAATTTTAGCTCTAACACTGATGATCCACCTACAAATGTGAACTGACGTTCAAAAATAAAACATTTGAAAACGGACCATTTTCCACATTTCTGAAGCATGACGTAATGGGGGGGTGTTATCTCTTTTGTCGAAAATCAGCCGTTTTTGCTCGAACATTAAATGCCTCCAAATGGTATTTAATTAACTTCCCGAGCCCCTGGAAGCATGAAAATCACTTTAAACATGCTAATTTTAGCTCTAACACTGATGATCCACCTACAAATATGAACTGACGTTCAAAAATAAAACATTTGAAAACGGACCATTTTCCACATTTCTGAAGCATGACATAATGGGGGGGTGTTATCTCTTTTGTCGAAAATCAGCCGTTTTTGCTCGAACATTAAATGCCTCCAAATGGTATTTAATTAACTTCCCGAGCCCCTGGAAGCATGAAAATCACTTTAAACATGCTAATTTTAGCTCTAACACTGATGATCCACCTACAAATGTGAACTGACGTTCAAAAATAAAACATTTGAAAACGGACCATTTTCCACATTTCTGAAGCATGACGTAATGGGGGGGTGTTATCTCTTTTGTCGAAAATCAGCCTTTTTTGCTCTAACATTAAATGCCTCCAAATGGTATTTAATTAACTTCCCGAGCCCCTGGAAGCATGAAAATCACTTTAAACATGCTAATTTTAGCTCTAACACTGATGATCCACCTACAAATGTGAACTGACGTTCAAAAATAAAACATTTGAAAACGGACCATTTTCCACATTTCTGAAGCATGACGTAATGGGGGGGTGTTATCTCTTTTGTCGAAAATCAGCCGTTTTTGCTCTAACATTAAATGCCTCCAAATGGTATTTAATTAACTTCCCGGGGTGAAGAAACCCTTTTTGAGAACTCAGAGTGAGTAAATTGGCCATTTTCATGCACTTTTAACCATTCCATAAATCTTGTGTTTTGGGCCCCTGGAAGCATGAAAATCACTTTAAACATGCTAATTTTAGCTCTAACACTGATGATCCACCTACAAATGTGAACTGACGTTCAAAAATAAAACATTTGAAAACGGACCATTTTCCACATTTCTGAAGCATGACGTAATGGGGGGGTGTTATCTCTTTTGTCGAAAATCAGCCGTTTTTGCTCGAACATTAAATGCCTCCAAATGGTATTTAATTAACTTCCCGAGCCCCTGGAAGCATGAAAATCACTTTAAACATGCTAATTTTAGCTCTAACACTGATGATCCACCTACAAATATGAACTGACGTTCAAAAATAAAACATTTGAAAACGGACCATTTTCCACATTTCTGAAGCATGACATAATGGGGGGGTGTTATCTCTTTTGTCGAAAATCAGCCGTTTTTGCTCGAACATTAAATGCCTCCAAATGGTATTTAATTAACTTCCCGAGCCCCTGGAAGCATGAAAATCACTTTAAACATGCTAATTTTAGCTCTAACACTGATGATCCACCTACAAATGTGAACTGACGTTCAAAAATAAAACATTTGAAAACGGACCATTTTCCACATTTCTGAAGCATGACGTAATGGGGGGGTGTTATCTCTTTTGTCGAAAATCAGCCTTTTTTGCTCTAACATTAAATGCCTCCAAATGGTATTTAATTAACTTCCCAAGCCCCTGGAAGCATGAAAATCACTTTAAACATGCTAATTTTAGCTCTAACACTGATGATCCACCTACAAATGTGAACTGACGTTCAAAAATAAAACATTTGAAAACGGACCATTTTCCACATTTCTGAAGCATGACGTAATGGGGGGGTGTTATCTCTTTTGTCGAAAATCAGCCGTTTTTGCTCTAACATTAAATGCCTCCAAATGGTATTTAATTAACTTCCCGGGGTGAAGAAACCCTTTTTGAGAACTCAGAGTGAGTAAATTGGCCATTTTCATGCACTTTTAACCATTCCATAAATCTTGTGTTTTGGGCCCATGGAAGCATGAAAATCACTTTAAACATGCTAATTTTAGCTCTAACACTGATGATCCACCTACAAATGTGAACTGACGTTCAAAAATAAAACATTTGAAAACGGACCATTTTCCACATTTCTGAAGCATGACGTAATGGGGGGGTGTTATCTCTTTTGTCGAAAATCAGCCGTTTTTGCTCGAACATTAAATGCCTCCAAATGGTATTTAATTAACTTCCCGAGCCCCTGGAAGCATGAAAATCACTTTAAACATGCTAATTTTAGCTCTAACACTGATGATCCACCTACAAATGTGAACTGACGTTCAAAAATAAAACATTTGAAAACGGACCATTTTCCACATTTCTGAAGCATGACATAATGGGGGGGTGTTATCTCTTTTGTCGAAAATCAGCCATTTTTGCTCGAACATTAAATGCCTCCAAATGGTATTTCATTAACTTCCCGAGCCCCTGGAAGCATGAAAATCACTTTAAACATGCTAATTTTAGCTCTAACACTGATGATCCACCTACAAATGTGAACTGACGTTCAAAAATAAAACATTTGAAAACGGACCATTTTCCACATTTCTGAAGCATGACGTAATGGGGGGGTGTTATCTCTTTTGTCGAAAATCAGCCTTTTTTGCTCTAACATTAAATGCCTCCAAATGGTATTTAATTAACTTCCCGAGCCCCTGGAAGCATGAAAATCACTTTAAACATGCAAATTTTAGCTCTAACACTGATGATCCACCTACAAATGTGAACTGACGTTCAAAAATAAAACATTTGAAAACGGACCATTTTCCACATTTCTGAAGCATGACGTAATGGGGGGGTGTTATCTCTTTTGTCGAAAATCAGCCGTTTTTGCTCTAACATTAAATGCCTCCAAATGGTATTTAATTAACTTCCCGGGGTGAAGAAACCCTTTTTGAGAACTCAGAGTGAGTAAATTGGCCATTTTCATGCACTTTTAACCATTCCATAAATCTTGTGTTTTGGGCCCCTGGAAGCATGAAAATCACTTCAAACATGCTAATTTTAGCTCTAACACTGATGATCCACCTACAAATGTGAACTGACGTTCAAAAATAAAACATTTGAGAACGGACCATTTTCCACATTTCTGAAGCATGACGTAATGGGGGGGTGTTATCTCTTTTGTCGAAAATCAGCCGTTTTTGCTCGAACATTAAATGCCTCCAAATGGTATTTAATTAACTTCCCGAGCCCCTGGAAGCATGAAAATCACTTTAAACATGCTAATTTTAGCTCTAACACTGATGATCCACCTACAAATGTGAACTGACGTTCAAAAATAAAACATTTGAAAACGGACCATTTTCCACATTTCTGAAGCATGACGTAATGGGGGGGTGTTATCTCTTTTGTCGAAAATCAGCCGTTTTTGCTCTAACATTAAATGCCTCCAAATGGTATTTAATTAACTTCCCGGGGTGAAGAAACCCTTTTTGAGAACTCAGAGTGAGTAAATTGGCCATTTTCATGCACTTTTAACCATTCCATAAATCTTGTGTTTTGGGCCCCTGGAAGCATGAAAATCACTTTAAACATGCTAATTTTAGCTCTAACACTGATGATCCACCTACAAATGTGAACTGACGTTCAAAAATAAAACATTTGAAAACGGACCATTTTCCACATTTCTGAAGCATGACGTAATGGGGGGGTGTTATCTCTTTTGTCGAAAATCAGCCGTTTTTGCTCGAACATTAAATGCCTCCAAATGGTATTTATTTCACTTCCCGAGCCCCTGGAAGCATGAAAATCACTTTAAACATGCTAATTTTAGCTCTAACACTGATGATCCACCTACAAATGTGAACTGACGTTCAAAAATAAAACATTTGAAAACGGACCATTTTCCACATTTCTGAAGCATGACGTAATGGGGGGGTGTTATCTCTTTTGTCGAAAATCAGCCGTTTTTGCTCTAACATTAAATGCCTCCAAATGGTATTTAATTAACTTCCCGGGGTGAAGAAACCCTTTTTGAGAACTCAGAGTGAGTAAATTGGCCATTTTCATGCACTTTTAACCATTCCATAAATCTTGTGTTTTGGGCCCCTGGAAGCATGAAAATCACTTTAAACATGCTAATTTTAGCTCTAACACTGATGATCCACCTACAAATGTGAACTGACGTTCAAAAATAAAACATTTGAAAACGGACCATTTTCCACATTTCTGAAGCATGACGTAATGGGGGGGTGTTATCTCTTTTGTCGAAAATCAGCCGTTTTTGCTCGAACATTAAATGCCTCCAAATGGTATTTAATTAACTTCCCGAGCCCCTGGAAGCATGAAAATCACTTTAAACATGCTAATTTTAGCTCTAACACTGATGATCCACCTACAAATGTGAACTGACGTTCAAAAATAAAACATTTGAAAACGGACCATTTTCCACATTTCTGAAGCATGACATAATGGGGGGGTGTTATCTCTTTTGTCGAAAATCAGCCGTTTTTGCTCGAACATTAAATGCCTCCAAATGGTATTTAATTAACTTCCGAGCCCCTGGAAGCATGAAAATCACTTTAAACATGCTAATTTTAGCTCTAACACTGATGATCCACCTACAAATGTGAACTGACGTTCAAAAATAAAACATTTGAAAACGGACCATTTTCCACATTTCTGAAGCATGACATAATGGGGGGGTGTTATCTCTTTTGTCGAAAATCAGCCTTTTTTGCTCTAACATTAAATGCCTCCAAATGGTATTTAATTAACTTCCCGAGCCCCTGGAAGCATGAAAATCACTTTAAACATGCTAATTTTAGCTCTAACACTGATGATCCACCTACAAATGTGAACTGACGTTCAAAAATAAAACATTTGAAAACGGACCATTTTCCACATTTCTGAAGCATGACGTAATGGGGGGGTGTTATCTCTTTTGTCGAAAATCAGCCGTTTTTGCTCTAACATTAAATGCCTCCAAATGGTATTTAATTAACTTCCCGGGGTGAAGAAACCCTTTTTGAGAACTCAGAGTGAGTAAATTGGCCATTTTCATGCACTTTTAACCATTCCATAAATCTTGTGTTTTGGGCCCCTGGAAGCATGAAAATCACTTTAAACATGCTAATTTTAGCTCTAACACTGATGATCCACCTACAAATGTGAACTGACGTTCAAAAATAAAACATTTGAAAACGGACCATTTTCCACATTTCTGAAGCATGACGTAATGGGGGGGTGTTATCTCTTTTGTCGAAAATCAGCCGTTTTTGCTCGAACATTAAATGCCTCCAAATGGTATTTAATTAACTTCCCGAGCCCCTGGAAGCATGAACATCACTTTAAACATGCTAATTTTAGCTCTAACACTGATGATCCACCTACAAATGTGAACTGACGTTCAAAAATAAAACATTTGAAAACAGACCATTTTCCACATTTCTGAAGCATGACGTAATGGGGGGGTGTTATCTCTTTTGTCGAAAATCAGCCTTTTTTGCTCTAACATTAAATGCCTCCAAATGGTATTTAATTAACTTCCCGAGCCCCTGGAAGCATGAAAATCACTTTAAACATGCTAATTTTAGCTCTAACACTGATGATCCACCTACAAATGTGAACTGACGTTCAAAAATAAAACATTTGAAAACGGACCATTTTCCACATTTCTGAAGCATGACGTAATGGGGGGGTGTTATCTCTTTTGTCGAAAATCAGCCGTTTTTGCTCTAACATTAAATGCCTCCAAATGGTATTTAATTAACTTCCCGGGGTGAAGAAACCCTTTTTGAGAACTCAGAGTGAGTAAATTGGCCATTTTCATGCACTTTTAACCATTCCATAAATCTTGTGTTTTGGGCCCCTGGAAGCATGAAAATCACTTTAAACATGCTAATTTTAGCTCTAACACTGATGATCCACCTACAAATGTGAACTGACGTTCAAAAATAAAACATTTGAAAACGGACCATTTTCCTTCATTTCTGAAGCATGACGTAATGGGGGGGTGTTATCTCTTTTGTCGAAAATCAGCCGTTTTTGCTCGAACATTAAATGCCTCCAAATGGTATTTAATTAACTTCCCGGGGTGAAGAAACCCTTTTTGAGAACTCAGAGTGAGTAAATTGGCCATTTTCATGCACTTTTAACCATTCCATAAATCTTGTGTTTTGGGCCCCTGGAAGCATGAAAATCACTTTAAACATGCTAATTTTAGCTCTAACACTGATGATCCACCTACAAATGTGAACTGACGTTCAAAAATAAAACATTTGAAAACGGACCATTTTCCACATTTCTGAAGCATGACGTAATGGGGGGGTGTTATCTCTTTTGTCGAAAATCAGCCGTTTTTGCTCGAACATTAAATGCCTCCAAATGGTATTTATTTCACTTCCCGAGCCCCTGGAAGCATGAAAATCACTTTAAACATGCTAATTTTAGCTCTAACACTGATGATCCACCTACAAATGTGAACTGACGTTCAAAAATAAAACATTTGAAAACGGACCATTTTCCACATTTCTGAAGCATGACGTAATGGGGGAGTGTTATCTCTTTTGTCGAAAATCAGCCGTTTTTGCTCTAACATTAAATGCCTCCAAATGGTATTTAATTAACTTCCCGGGGTGAAGAAACCCTTTTTGAGAACTCAGAGTGAGTAAATTGGCCATTTTCATGCACTTTTAACCATTCCATAAATCTTGTGTTTTGGGCCCCTGGAAGCATGAAAATCACTTTAAACATGCTAATTTTAGCTCTAACACTGATGATCCACCTACAAATGTGAACTGACGTTCAAAAATAAAACATTTGAAAACGGACCATTTTCCACATTTCTGAAGCATGACGTAATGGGGGGGGTGTTATCTCTTTTGTCGAAAATCAGCCGTTTTTGCTCTAACATTAAATGCCTCCAAATGGTATTTAATTAACTTCCCGAGCCCCTGGAAGCATGAAAATCACTTTAAACATGCTAATTTTAGCTCTAACACTGATGATCCACCTACAAATGTGAACTGACGTTCAAAAATAAAACATTTGAAAACGGACCATTTTCCACATTTCTGAAGCATGACGTAATGGGGGGGTGTTATCTCTTTTGTCGAAAATCAGCCGTTTTTGCTCGAACATTAAATGCCTCCAAATGGTATTTAATTAACTTCCCGGGGTGAAGAAACCCTTTTTGAGAACTCAGAGTGAGTAAATTGGCAATTTTCATGCACTTTTAACCATTCCATAAATCTTGTGTTTTGGGCCCCTGGAAGCATGAAAATCACTTTAAACATGCTAATTTTAGCTCTAACACTGATGATCCACCTACAAATGTGAACTGACGTTCAAAAATAAAACATTTGAAAACGGACCATTTTCCACATTTCTGAAGCATGACGTAATGGGGGGGTGTTATCTCTTTTGTCGAAAATCATCCGTTTTTGCTCGAACATTAAATGCCTCCAAATGGTATTTAATTAACTTCCCAAGCCCCTGGAAGCATGAAAATCACTTTAAACATGCTAATTTTAGCTCTAACACTGATGATCCACCTACAAATGTGAACTGACGTTCAAAAATGAAACATTTGAAAACGGACCATTTTCCACATTTCTGAAGCATGACGTAATGGGGGGGTGTTATCTCTTTTGTCGAAAATCATCCTTTTTTGCTCTAACATTAAATGCCTCCAAATGGTATTTAATTAACTTCCCGGGGTGAAGAAACCCTTTTTGAGAACTCAGAGTGAGTAAATTGGCCATTTTCATGCACTTTTAACCATTCCATAAATCTTGTGTTTTGGGCCCCTGGAAGCATGAAAATCACTTTAAACATGCTAATTTTAGCTCTAACACTGATGATCCACCTACAAATGTGAACTGACGTTCAAAAATAAAACATTTGAAAACGGACCATTTTCCACATTTCTGAAGCATGACGTAATGGGGGGGTGTTATCTCTTTTGTCGAAAATCAGCCGTTTTTGCTCGAACATTAAATGCCTCCAAATGGTATTTAATTAACTTCCCGAGCCCCTGGAAGCATGAAAATCACTTTAAACATGCTAATTTTAGCTCTAACACTGATGATCCACCTACAAATGTGAACTGACGTTCAAAAATAAAACATTTGAAAACGGACCATTTTCCACATTTCTGAAGCATGACGTAATGGGGGGGTGTTATCTCTTTTGTCGAAAATCAGCCGTTTTTGCTCTAACATTAAATGCCTCCAAATGGTATTTAATTAACTTCCCGGGGTGAAGAAACCCTTTTTGAGAACTCAGAGTGAGTAAATTGGCCATTTTCATGCACTTTTAACCATTCCATAAATCTTGTGTTTTGGGCCCCTGGAAGCATGAAAATCACTTTAAACATGCTAATTTTAGCTCTAACACTGATGATCCACCTACAAATGTGAACTGACGTTCAAAAATAAAACATTTGAAAACGGACCATTTTCCACATTTCTGAAGCATGACGTAATGGGGGGGTGTTATCTCTTTTGTCGAAAATCAGCCGTTTTTGCTCGAACATTAAATGCCTCCAAATGGTATTTATTTCACTTCCCGAGCCCCTGGAAGCATGAAAATCACTTTAAACATGCTAATTTTAGCTCTAACACTGATGATCCACCTACAAATGTGAACTGACGTTCAAAAATAAAACATTTGAAAACGGACCATTTTCCACATTTCTGAAGCATGACGTAATGGGGGGGTGTTATCTCTTTTGTCGAAAATCAGCCGTTTTTGCTCTAACATTAAATGCCTCCAAATGGTATTTAATTAACTTCCCGAGCCCCTGGAAGCATGAAAATCACTTTAAACATGCTAATTTTAGCTCTAACACTGATGATCCACCTACAAATGTGAACTGACGTTCAAAAATAAAACATTTGAAAACGGACCATTTTCCACATTTCTGAAGCATGACGTAATGGGGGGGTGTTATCTCTTTTGTCGAAAATCAGCCGTTTTTGCTCGAACATTAAATGCCTCCAAATGGTATTTAATTAACTTCCCGGGGTGAAGAAACCCTTTTTGAGAACTCAGAGTGAGTAAATTGGCCATTTTCATGCACTTTTAACCATTCCATAAATCTTGTGTTTTGGGCCCCTGGAAGCATGAAAATCACTTTAAACATGCTAATTTTAGCTCTAACACTGATGATCCACCTACAAATGTGAACTGACGTTCAAAAATAAAACATTTGAAAACGGACCATTTTCCACATTTCTGAAGCATGACGTAATGGGGGGGTGTTATCTCTTTTGTCGAAAATCAGCCGTTTTTGCTCGAACATTAAATGCCT